>NC_051224.1:38133704-38188704 GCF_015220715.1 Pygocentrus nattereri
GATTAAGGACTCCAGTGTGGAATATCCACAGCAAAATGATTTAAACCTAAACTATCATTTTAAACTATGGCCTAAAATGACTCACAGAGATGTGCTGTCAGCATAACGCTACAAATGGTTGCAAGAAGATGGTAATTGCTTAACCTTTAATGCCACACGTAACCTTTCTGCCTTCTTTGGTATAAAAAGCAGGTTCTAAATGACGATTTTGACAGTTTTATTTTCCAAACTACTTTTAAAAGTAGTTTTAACACACATTGAAACCTTTAAACTTTTCTTTTGGCCCAAATGTGATTTAAACACCTGAAAGTTTGAGTGATGACATCACAACAAGGGCATAAAATGAGCCTAATGCCCCAGCTATGGCTGTTATCAGGTGCTCCTTTCAGCTTTGAAGCGTTTTATAATGCAAACTGGCCAAACACAAACAGCTTTCTATTTAGTATTTCACTGCTGTCGGAAGAAAACCTTGTATCTCCATTTTTGTTGTTTTTCAGTTTTTGGCATAATATGAAAAGCCCCATTGCTCTTTACATTGTGTGAAAATTTCATGACAAAAGGACAAAAAGAAATGGTCCAAAATCGCTTGGAAACAAATCTGGTTCTATTGACTTCCATTAAAATTAAGGTAGGTTTTTCCCTTCTCCTGTAAAGTTAGCATTTTGGAGATACGAGACACATTTCCACTTCTTGAAGGCTTCGTTCTGGCCATATCAAACATGCAGCACATTCTGATTTACTTAGATAGCTCATGTACTACATTCTTATTCTATTTCTATTGTATTTTTGCACTGCGGTCAACTTGTGAGATTTATGGTTTACAGTGGTGGACGAAGAACACAAATCATGTACTTGAGTTAAAGTCGAGACACCCAAGGTAAAATATCACTCCAGTAAAAGTAGAAGTTCCTCCCTTTAGACCTCCACTTGAGTAAAAGTACTAAAGTATTTCCCTTCAAATGTACTTAAGTATAAAGTAAAAGTACTAAAAGAGTAATTCTGGCTCTGATGTCCTGTTATCATTTTTATAACCAGACTGGCTTCATGAACTCATTTCAGGTGAAAGTCCTCCAGCGTCTCTCTTGGTAAACCAGTCTTTTAATAGAACGTCATTAATTAGTGACGCTGACGTCTATTAAAATGATCAGAAGCACAAAACACTGAAGGTAAACAGGTTCCATCAGGGAGAACCGAGTGGCTCTGAAATCACTTTTTACACACAAGCAAAGTTTCAGTTTCAGATTTATTTACAACTTAGTTCCAAGTTTAAGTTGAATAAAAACTGGCTTTAAACTCAGGATCACAGATGAGCTCCTTTACTATGTTGATCTGTAGGCGTCTGTTCATAAACATAAACCAGCCCAAACTCATTTACTATAAAATGAAATGGTGTTTGTAGAAATTCAGAAAAAAGCCGCGTCAGTCTCGACTGCATATGTGGACATATTTCTATATTGAGCTCTATTTACACAAAGTTAGGTTAGTTCATCATTTATGTTGAACAGACTCTCCCAAAGTTTTACGCTGCTGCGCTGACGTTGAACCGCGTGCTGCACTGGGTCGGTATGACCAACAGGTCAAAACTTCAGTACAGATACACCAAAAATACTAAAGTACAGAAACTCATTACATTTACTCAGTTACTCAGTTACTGTCCACCACTGATGGTTTATGCACCAAACAAGTTCCAGAGCTTTTCATGATTAATCTCAGGCTTATTACATACAAAGTCTTATTATTCAGTAACTACTGAGACTTCAGTATAACTGGCTGAGCTGTTCTTAGGTTATTGCAGTGTATATTAAAACTTTAGGCCTGCCGGTGGGACCTGGCTATTTAAGGGGTTACCAAAAAACAAGATTCTAAGAGATGAGAAGAGAAGTCGTAGTCTAGAAACAAGTTTCAAGTCTAAACACGGAAAAGCCAAAAACTGCAAGCAGAAGTACAAGAGGGTAAAACTAAAGACGAAGTCGGTATAAACCAGAAAAGAAGAGTCTTATCTAGAGAACCGCTCAGTATGTTCGTGGTAGAGAACCAATACCTCACACCGAACGCGACTATAGCCCAGTCTTAAATAGTGCCTAAGTAGGTCAACCTGCACAAGTGCATCTGTTCAATAATCAGGAGACTGTGAGCGCTGGTAGTGACGCGGGCGCTTGTCGCGAGTCATGTGATCTCCCAATGCAGTCTAGGAGATGTCCACGTATATATATATATATAAAATCATTAGACATTAATATTCTTTGTTTATTCAAATCTTTTCTCAGCAAATAAACACGAATAAATTAAGAGACCCTTATTAGTCCCACAACTGGGAAATTTCACCTCCACATTTAACCCATCCATGATGTGAAACACCACATACACACTAATGAATAGACACACACACCAGGGGGCAGTGAGCACACTTGCCCGGAGTGGTAGGCGGCCCAATCCGCAGCGCCCGGGCAGCAGTTGGGGGTTAGGTGTCTTGCTCAAGGACACCTCAGTCATGTGCTGTCATCTCTAGGGATCGAACCGGCGACCTTCCGGTCACAAGGCTGGCTCCCTAACCTCCAGCCCATGAATTCTGAAGATGTGTCTTGGGTGCCTAAGACGGCCTGATGGCAGTGTTGGCCTGATGGCAGAGCGTGACTGTGGCTGATATTCAGACTGTCCAGGCTAAAGCTAGTGATGCAATGCTCATACTAACTGAGCCGGCGATTGTAGGTTCATTGGAAATGTGAAACATCAAATTAGGCTACTATCACAGATTTGGTTTGACTTCATGAACAAGTAATAAAACATAAATAAAAAAAGCTCATGGTGGTATTTTGATGACCATTGAGGCCGTTTTCTTAGTTTTCAAGGATGATTCGGTGCTGGGTTTTGGTGTGTTTAGTTTCCATGACTTTCCATGTTTTCCGGGACCAAAATGAGCCTCAACTGAAAACGGTTATGCTTCAGTTTTGGCTGTGAACCTCATGCTTCACAGCCAGGGCTGCAAATTTAGGTTCTGTTCAGGTACATTTTTTATCATCAAGTTACAAACAGTGTAAATGTTCCCTCAAAGGTTCTACAGCGGGTTTAAGGTCTGATTGTGGAGCTTAAATCAGTTCCTCCAGGTGAAAAGTTGGTATTTGTTCCTTTTCATATGAATGTTTTAAAACAGAGCAGTAGAATAAAAGCCTGGAGGCGAGGCGAGGCAGGGTGTGTGGAATCAGTCCAGCTTAGACCAGATCATTTCAGTGGACTATGGTTCAGTTATGTTCCCTGACTGAAGGTACTGAGACGTACCTTTGAGGGTCCTACCCCAGTGATAAGAGGGGCACTGACCCAGCGACAGTTTACTGCCTTTATTTCTGTGTATGACTACCATTACATTCATGCTGATACAGCTGCAAATGTTTGGGCGCCCCTGGTCAAAGGACACGTTATTATTGATATTTTAAATGAAAATAAGTGAACATCTTCTAAAATCAGCAGGAAAATGCCACATTTAAAAGATTTAGTGTTTTCTTTTCACTTGGACAATCAACGAAACACGTCATTTGACCCAGGGGGCTCAAACTTTTGAGCACAGTGGTATCTCATGCTTTATATATTCATCTTAATACACAAAAAAGGATTATCATACATATTCATTACAGTTTTAATCTTGTCACAATAATGTCATCAAAAAACTTCATTAATGATAAATATGATGATAAGAAGATAAAGGAAGGCCTATTAAAATAACAGCTTGTAATAAATTTTATATAGATAATAGCATTAATAATTAATGACCTATTACAAAAGGGGCAATTTGGCCTTTTTTTCTATGAATTTTAAAGCGCAATATCAGGCAGCCAATCAGAAGAGAGCTCATTTACATATGCCAGGTTTAAAGGCACAGTTACAAAAACAGCCAAATGCTAAATGCTAAAGCATAAAGAGAGGCTGGAAAATGTTCATCTGTAGCTGAATTATGACATGTGTCATAAAAATATGTCATAAATTGACCCAAAATAGAGGCTATGGTCCCTTTAATACGTCACGTTTGCTGGGATTCGTTTCACCGTGTTGTGTTGGTTCAGCTCCTGCAGTCCTTTACGGCTCAAACAGACTGAAAAGAAAAGTACAGACCGCAGCAAACTTCCCTCCCTACGCTCACAGATGCTGGACGTACTAAGAGGGTCCACTGCTGATCTTCAGGGGAGCACTGTTTACCGTTTCACTGCAGTGAAAAGACTTTTATTTTGCCTGTTCTCACCGTTCATTCTGATTTGCTTAAACACAGTTACTGAAGGGTTCTAGAGTTTCAGCTCTCACAGGAAGCACCACAAGAGCTGTGCATCCTGTAAAACACTGAACACCTCACACACACACACACACACACACACACACACACACACACACACACACACACACACACACACACACACACACACACACTTGCAAGTGATCTATGCTTGCACTCTTCCTTTATAAGCAAAAGCCACATTTTAGGTCAAAAGTGTAAATGGCTGTTTCGCCTCTTTACCAACTTAATCTGAAGGCTATTCCGATTATTCCTGAAAGTAGAACTGAGCATTAACCAAACAAGAACTGCAGTCTGTGTCTGAGATATTGACATTGACTGTAAAATGCTCTGGATTATATGCAAAATATCCTCAAGAATGGAACTGAGGAGTGGTTCCCTCAAGGCTCCATCTCAGTACCTTCAGTCAGGGAACATGACTGAACCATAATCCACTGAAATGATCTGTTCTAAGCTGGACTGACTCCACACCCCCCGCCTCGCCTCCATTCGCATTCGACTGCTCTGTTTTAAAACGTTCGGTTATGAAAAGGAACAAATACCAACTTTTCACCTGGAGGAACTGATTTAAGGTGCCCAATTGCCCACGAGGCAGTGAATGTGAAAAGGTACCTAAAGCACATAGAAAAAAGCCTAAACTACCCCTTTTGTTACAGATAATTAATTATTAATTCTATTATAAGATTTAAAAACAATTAAAGCTTTCAGTGTGCGCTTGCCGCACGTTGACGTTTACAGTTACAAGTTATTACAAGCTGTTGTGATAGGAACCAGACGTCCACCTCGAAAAGCTCCCTCACAGAAAGTTCCTACATGAAATGGTTAGGAGTTCACTGCCTGATGTCTGAGACCGTTGTACGATAGTTTTAAAAGACCGAAGATTTTGGCTTAGCTTTTAAAGGCAAATTAGTTCCCTAAAAAAGCTTATTATTTTCAGATTGACCATTATTTACCACCATCAACACCGAATGTTAAACCTCAGAAGACTCGTGTAGGTTCTCTGGTGGTTCTGGATGGTAAATGTCTATATCTGTGTTGCAGTCATGATGAGCCCTGGTTCCCATGACCACCACTGTAAACACGTCTGAGTTTTTACGCAGGAAATTTGCTTACAAACAATTTTTGCTAAATCAGTGGAATTCCCCTTAAACAGACCGAGACATGACTTGGGCTCGAAACTTATGATGCCACCGCAGAGCAGGTGCTATTTGGGGTGGTGGGTCATTCTCAGCACTGCAGTGACACTGATGTGGTGGTGGTGTGTTAGTGTGTGTTGCGCTGGTCTGAGTGGATCAGACACAGCAGTGCTGCTGGAGTTTTTAAACACCTCAGTGTCGCTGCTGGACTGAGAACAGTCCACCAACCAAACACATCCAGCCAACAGTGTCCTGTGACCACTGATGAAGGACTAGAGGATGACCAACACAAACTGTGCAGCAGCAGATCAGCTGTCGTCTCTGACTTTACATCTACAAGGTGGACTGACAAGGTAGGAGTGTCTAATAGAGTGGACAGTGAGTGGACACAGTGTTTGAAAACTCCTGCCGCACTGCTGCGTCTGATCCACTCGCACCAGCACAACACAGTGCTGAGAATGACCCACCACCCAAATAGTACCTGCTCTGTGAGGGTCCATGGAAGTCCTGACCACTGAAGAACAGGGTAACAGAGAATCAGAGAAACAGATGGACTACAGTCTGTAACTGTAGAACTACAGAGTGCAGCTATACAGTAAGTGGAGCTGATAAAGTGGACAATGAGCGTAGAAACAACGAGGTGGTCATGATTGGTGATATATGCGAATACACCAAGCTCGGACTGATCAAGCGTTTGGGCTCCTGAGCTATGAAACTTAACCAAGATAGCAGGAACCAGCCAACTGGTGAAGATGTGAAACATACTTTTTATCTTATGAAACCGAAAACAACACTGATATTAGACGGTAAGCAGAGAGAAACGGCCTTCCTCCAATCTTAAGCCATTATGTTTATCAGAGTGGTGTGTCTCTGCGCTTCTGCGATGTGAATACAGGCATAAAATTGTGCCATTTCAGTTATTTCCTTGAATCATATTCGACAGCCAGATGGAAATATGACCACTGATTGATGTGATGCGCCTTTAAACCTTGTGTGAAAGAAAACGTGTGTCTTGTTACATTTTGAAGGCAAAACCTGATGGTCAGCTGCTGTCCTGCAGATCTACTAAGGGAATTCAATTAAGAACTAAATAAAGGCAAAAACATATTGTCATCAGGAAGCATTACAACACAATTTTAACTCAGTTTCTACTTGTTTATTATACCATTTAAACACCAGCTGCTATTTAAATTGTGTTAGTATATCGAGATGAATGGATAAACGGAAATGCTTTACTAAAGCAATACGCCACGAGAGGCCGCAAACGGCTTAGAGCTTTTATACATAAAATATAACAAAAAAGCACAAGTTATTATTAACGATAATTGACATAATCAAGTATTCCGCCAAGAAACGTAGTTCCTTTAGAGTGGTATACGTGCCAAGCAACCATGGGCCGCTGAATGAAGAGAACATTCGGCCCACCGGACTAACTTTTTGTCGTATAACAATGAACACAGCGGTGCTGTTTTCTTGTGCTGGGGCTGAATCTCATACGCCTCCCTGCTCCCTACAAAGTGCACTACATAGGAATCTAAATACTGGATCCTGCAGCCCAACAAAGCAAAATACAGCTAAGAAATAGTCATATGGGATTCGGACACTTCCACACTCGATACATGACGCACTGTTTGGCTGTAGAGTCTAGAATTTCATAGCTAGCACACTATTTAGGGAGCAAGGAGCTGTTTGGGATCCAGCCTGTGTTTGACGCTACTTCTGACTGAAGAATGGACATTTGAAGCGCCGGAATCCATTCAAGTGATGTTCTTTAAACTTTTATACTGCAGTTAATCCTATCGTAAGTACTTTAATTCAAGGCTGTGATATCAATGATGGAGCTGTTTAGCCTGTTAGCTGGCTGACCAGCCTAGTTCTAGTTAAGAACATAAGTTGCCAGCCCCTCAGTTTAAACAAAAAAGGGGTTCTTACTTCATCAGTACACTCAGGTCCATGCGATCAGCATAAGAATACACAATTCGGTTACTGTTATGCGGTCATAGGTGTGGTATTTCGTGAACTTTACAACGGCTTCACAGCTCAGCCAATCGGATTTTAGGATCGGAACTCTGTTTTATGAATTGCAGTTGAGAGTTGTTTACATTCTACTACAAAGTTACCATGACAGCAATGCTATATGAACATACATGCATACATAAAGTACATAAATATTTGGACATCAACAAAGTTATTTTAGTTGTCCACCACAACACACACACATTAGCTAAGCCACTACTTATCCTCTTGGGTTTGGGGGGGGGGTGTAGGGGGGGGTTGTGTAGTCTATCCCAGCAGTCATTGGCCGGAAGGCAGGAAACACCCTTGACAGGCCGCCAGTCCATCTTAGGGCAGCACAGACATATATTTTCACACCTAGAGTCAACTTAGCATCTCCAGTTGTTCTGACTGCATGTCTTTGGACTGTGGGAGGAAACCAGAGCAACCAGAGAAAACCCACACAGTCCTGGGGAGAACATGCAAACTCCACAGAGAAAGGATCTTGGTTGCCCGGCTGGGGAATCGAACCCAGGCCCTTCTTGCTGTGAGGCAACAGCTTAAATCTTAGGGTACTTCCATCCAAACTGGGTGGATGGTGTAGGAATTACAAGCATCATGGAAAGCATAACTTTGTCCATGTCCAAATATATACGCTTCATAATTCTTAATCATCATAACGACAGAGACAGAGAAAAATATAGATGTCTTACAGTTGTTGTGTTACTTGGTGGATAGGGAATATGGAGAGAAGAGTGTTAGTGGATCCTACAGGCCGTCATAACTTTACCTACAGCAAAGGAGAGAAAAACAACGTTACAAACAAGACACAGGACATACTAGCTGAGGAATATGACAATATTTATGGTTATCCGGATAAATTACATCCCAGTATGTCAAATTTTCGCTTTTCTGAGCATAGTGAGGTCGTTGTCAGCACTTAAAAACACTTTTCAACTGCATGTTTGAACACAAGGAGAGCATAATTAGCCCTGTTTAACTGGATCTAACCCAGTACAGTGTGCAATGATAGATGTAAACAATTGCATTCAACGTTTTTGGTTGTATTTTTTACTGTGGCACTGCTTAATCTGTTCCTGATAATCACGTGAGAAAAAATATTGTGCATTGTGAAAACCTCTTGAAGTATTGGGATGTTATATTTTTGTCAAACTACCCGACTCTACAACATAAAAAAGTATCCTTAAAATACAATGTAAAGCCAAGCGGTATTTAATTTAAATGGGATTCCCTGGGATTTCCTGGGATTTCCTTTTAGTTAAGGTACTCATTCAAAAGGTGATTAATATGTCATACATGTCTATGCAGACCTTTGCTTTTGTCCACTTAATGATCCCATCAATAAACACAAGCTCAACAACAGCACTGTAAAAAAAAAAAAACAAAACACACATTTCCACCTCTGCACTTTACAGTAGCCTTGGTGCAGTCTGGTTGGAGGCTTTCATCACAAAATGAGTCGACTATTAGTGTTAAAAGTGTTAAACCTGCTAAATGACAGAAAAACTGAAATATATAATTAGTTATCAGAGTGAGGAAGTGTACATATATGTATATATGTACATATAGAGTGGCCGGTATGTGCAACATGGAGCGAGGAGGTGGACGCGTGTGCTGAGTAAAGCGAGATTTATTTTGGGCAAATCCAGGGTCGTAGTCGGAACAGTCCAGGTTCATACAGCCAACACGGAGAGATCGCAGAGCAGACATGACAAACAGAACTCAGGCTAAACACAGAGAACAAATAGCTAACGTACAACTCAAACATCAAACAGCACGTCAAAACAAATCAAACAACTCCAACAAAGACCAACAAACACAAGGGGCAAACACAGGGCTTAAATACAAAACAAGGATAGCAAGGGACAGGCGGAAAACAGGTGGAACGAATCAGAGGCGGAGTCAAGAAAACAAGGGGGCAGGACTGTGAAAACCAAAACAAAGAAGCACGGGGACGAAAAAAAGTAAACAAAAAGCACATGGAGGAGAGGGAGAAGACAATCATGACAGTCCTGGAGATCTACCTTCCTGTAGAGCCTATTTCCAACCACAGTCTACCACTAATTAACTTCCCCAGAAGTCACTGATTGGCTGAATCAGGTGTATTAGTGTATGTATGGGCAGGGGCAGCATGTCAGTAGGTTGGAACTAAACTCTAAAAAAGAAGAAAAGTAGGTTTTGGTCACCAGTGGTGTGGTGGGTAACACTTCTGACCTCCATGCTGCAGACTAGGGTTTATTGCTCCGCCCAGGCACTGCAAGCTATACCAATACGAGTCTCTGGGCAAGACTCCTAACAACTACCTCTGTAAGAATGACCAAATGTAAGTAGCTCTGGAAAAGAGTGTCTGCCAAATGCTGTAAACATAGATATAGACCGTTGGGTTTTGGCTTCCTGGAGAGGTATTAGGCCTAGTCCTGGACTACACAGTGTTTTGAATTAATGTTCCCTACTGAAAGCAAACTGTAGTCCAGGTTTAGTTCTTGTCTGAGAAACCTAACATTTGAGATTTCTGGCCAAAGATTAAGCCTAAGCTGGAATAAAACCGTAACATCAGTGGTGATTAGTCTTGGTTTAACTATGACATCAATAATGAGTAGTCTAGGATTAGGCTTAATCTGAGATATTCCAATGGTTAAATGGTTAAAGAATCCAAATACTTTGTGGCTACTGTATGTATAATGGATATTTATGGCAAGCCAGCTGTGGCTATTCACAATTTGTCAGCCACCCTCAACCCCATTCATTCATCAGGGCTTTTCCCAATTGGAATACATTTGTGTTTGTGGAACGTTCGACCTCAAAAGGCCTCAAAACCTCTCCTATTCACACTGAGCGCCTCAGTGCTCTGTGGATACGCAATGTATTGCTTGTTAAGTGTCATATCTGATATCACTGAAGGCTGCAATATCGCACTAAGCTTCTAACCCAGAGGTTCCCAAGGTCTCCACCCTGCTTTGCACATGTTCCCCTACTTTGGACACTGACCCAACACATGAGGAGCTTGTGAGTTGTTTAATGAGTTGGATCAGGTCTGCCTGAATGAGAGGAAGCACAGAAATATGCACAGTGGTCAGACTAAAGTCAGGAACCCTGATTCTAAACAGCCACTAAGCAACCACACACAGTCTAAATGAGTAATAAACAAAAATGATTTTGGTCAAAACAGTGCAGACCAGTCTTTGACGATAAAAAGTCCCAGAACCCGTTTACACTGGTCGTTACGTGCATTTTGAGGATCAGGATTAGGGCTGCAGCAACAAAACAACATTATCAATAATGTTGATATTAAAAAAGAAATTGGGAATGAATCACGTTATGGATCAGTTGGCTTTGTGGCGTCTGCGCATCTCATTCGCCTCACATTATTTAATGGGGAAATACAGGAAATACAGCGCCCACTTAAGATAGTGGTTCTTCATGGGTTCTTTAGTAAAGAAAATGCTTCTATAAGGAACCATGAACACCCAAAGAACCCCTGGCATGATTGAAAGTCTCTTTGCATCGTGACTGGGTTCTTCAGGTGGATGGAGAAAGTGCTGTATATGGCTCTATATAAAACCTTTCTGCTACTGTTACGACGTCAAGCTCGTAATAATAAAAGACACGTCCATCAACCTGAGGAACCCTGTCACGATGCAAAGACCCCTTTTAGTCGTGCAGTGGGTTTCTTGAGTGTTTTTGGGTCCTTATGAAACCATCTTCTTTACTAAAGAACCTTTGTAGAAGCATCATTTTTAAGTGTGTAGCATCACACATGTCCCACCAAATCTGATAACTGCAGAAAATCTGATTTCCGATCATTGACATGCGCTTGGGTAATCAGATAACGGGGACTCACCAGGTCTACATGAGCCAGGCAGGAATCTGATGTATAAATAAAAATAATGCTGTTTAACACATGGGAATGGGATCTTAATGCGTGGCCACAACTTAGTAAGGTGTGGGGATGAGATAATTCAGTTTTGGCCAGGACTTAGTGAGATAATGCCTTACTAAGTCGTGGCCTCACATTATTTTTTATTTATACAGGATGTCACCAGTGGGGCACTGTAGATTTACACTCTACAACCAGCCAATAAACCCCCCGAATAAGACGTGACATAACCATGACATAAAACTTAAATGTCATGCCTCAGCCTTTTAGCTTGAGTAGAAAGGATGAATGTACATCATCTAGAAGACAAAGAATATTCCCATTCATGTTTCCAGCGTCGCTCCAAAAGTCTAAAGCCAAAAGACTCCTTTAAACCGGATTTAAATCTGAACGCTCAAACCAGTTCAGGAGGTCGGAGACGCACAAGGGTAAGTGCATAAGTACAACCGTTTGCTGTATATGAGGTAACTTGCATCCCGGATGCCTCACAGCTAACAGGTTTTAATCTGACTAACTGGACGCACATTGGGTCACTAAGCGTGAATGCACGATGGTACATTCTTCACGGTTTCAATGCAGATTAAATGACCAGGTATAAACAGAATAACAGTGATTGGGGCAATTAAGAGGCGCAACAGTCTACGTGTTGGTCCCATTGTTGGGAGATCGCTCTCTGGCTGGGCCAGTAAGTATTAATATGAATTTTGATGATAAGACATTGTTTACTCTTGTGGTCTCGGTTCGTAGAGAAATAGCACAAAACAAACAGGAAGCAAAAGAGATTGCATAGCCATGAACTACGTTATGTAATTACACACGTTTGTCAGTTATTACAGTTATTATAAAAATGTGCAGCAGTATGATCACGATATAGTTCCGGATAATGACAGAGAACTAAACGGACTGCTTCAAACGCGACCGGTATCACTAATTAAAATCATACACCAAACTTCCTCTGCGCTTATACCTCATCATCAGCAGGAGACAAGCTGATCTGAGCTGATCTGAGCTGATCTTACAAGAAGCCTGAAACACAGGCAAAATAAGAAAAGAAGAAAAAAAGGGAGCTTCTGTTCCACAATCAGACAAACAGAGAGAGAGAGAGAGAAATTAAGCTCTTTCAGCTTCAAGAGGAAGTGAATGGCTCAGGATAAATCGCAGATTCAATTATATTAAATTACTAAAGCACAAGGCCGGCCTTTACTGCTCTTATAATGTGGGGAATGTCTGCGCCCTGCCGGACACACACTCGCCGGACACACACTGCCGGACACACACTTGCCGGACACACACTCGCCGGACACACACTGCTGGACACACACTGCTGGACACACACTGGCGGACACACACTGCTGGACACATGCTGCCGTACACACACTCGCCGGACACACACTGCTGGACACACACTCGCCGGACACACGCTGCCGGACACACACTTGCCGGACACACGCTGCCGGACACACACTCGCCGGACACACACTGCCGGACACACACTCGCCGGACACACACTGCTGGACACATGCTGCCGTACACACACTCGCCGGACACACACTGCCGGACACACGCTGCCGGACACGCACTGCCGGACACACGCTGCCGGACACGCACTGCCGGACACACGCTGCCGTACACACACTGCTGGACACACACTGCCGGACACGCACTGCCGGACACATGCTGCCGTACACACACTCGCCGGACACACACTGCCGGACACACGCTGCTGGACACACACTGCCGGACACGCACTGCCGGACACATGCTGCCGTACACACACTCGCCGGACACACACTGCCGGACACACGCTGCCGGACACACACTTGCCGGACACACGCTGCCGGACACACACTCGCCGGACACACACTGCTGGACACACACTCGCCGGACACACACTGCCGGACACACGCTGCTGGACACACACTGCTGGACACGCACTGCCGGACACATGCTGCCGTACACACACTCGCCGGACACACACTGCCGGACACACGCTGCTGGACACGCACTGCCGGACACATGCTGCCGTACACACACTCGCCGGACACACACTGCCGGACACACGCTGCTGGACACACACTGCCGGACACGCACTGCCGGACACATGCTGCCGTACACACACTCGCCGGACACACACTGCCGGACACACGCTGCCGGACACGCACTGCCGGACACGCACTGCCGGACACATGCTGCCGTACACACACTGCCGGACACATGCTGCCGTACACACACTGCCGGACACATGCTGCCGTACACACACTGCCGGACACACACTGCCGGACACACGCTGCTGGACACACACTGCCGGACACGCACTGCCGGACACATGCTGCCGTACACACACTCGCCGGACACACACTGCCGGACACACGCTGCTGGACACACACTGCCGGACACGCACTGCCGGACACATGCTGCCGTACACACACTCGCCGGACACACGCTGCCGGACACACGCTGCCGGACACACACTTGCCGGACACACGCTGCCGGACACACACTCGCCGGACACACACTGCCGGACACACACTCGCCGGACACACACTGCTGGACACATGCTGCCGTACACACACTCGCCGGACACACACTGCCGGACACACGCTGCTGGACACACGCTGCCGGACACACGCTGCCGGACACGCACTGCCGGACACATGCTGCCGTACACACACTGCTGGACACACACTGCCGGACACGCACTGCCGGACACATGCTGCCGTACACACACTCGCCGGACACACACTGCCGGACACACGCTGCTGGACACACACTGCTGGACACGCACTGCCGGACACATGCTGCCGGACACACGCTGCTGGACACACACTGCCGGACACGCACTGCCGGACACATGCTGCCGTACACACACTCGCCGGACACACACTTGCCGGACACACGCTGCTGGACACACACTGCCGGACACGCACTGCCGGACACGCACTGCCGGACACGCACTGCCGGACACATGCTGCCGTACACACACTGCCGGACACACACTGCCGGACACACGCTGCTGGACACACACTGCCGGACACGCACTGCCGGACACACGCTGCTGGACACACACTGCCGGACACACACTGCCGGACACACGCTGCTGGACACACACTGCCGGACAGTTATTTACTGTTTCTGAAAAATGATTAACTCTGAAATGTAATGAAACAGCTTAGCAACAGAAAACCTTTACCAGAGCACCTTCTTTAGGTTTGCACTGGAGCTATTAAGCTAATGTAGCTAACAATCAGTGGTGGACGAACTACACAAACCACGTAGTTGAGCTAAAGTAGAGACCCCCCCCCACGACCCCCTCCCCCCCCCACAACCCCCCCCCCCCCCAACTTCTTTCATTTTGACATGTTACGTTTTTATACACACAGAAACCAAAAGGATGGAAGCTTGGACCCCACAAATTAGCATTGAGCTAACTTATGTGTAAACATCAACAAAAGTACATTAGAGAGCTAAAAGATTAGCAGCCAGCTTGAAGCTTGAGTTCATCAGACCTGAGGACCTCACTTCAGCAGCTGGAGCAGCTAAGCTAACTAGCTAAACAGTCAGGATGTCTTGGAAAACACTCAGGGGCAGATTAAGCTCTGAAACGAGTCGATCTGTGCGCGAGATGATTAGTCTAAGAAGGAACTTAGACCGTCTTCCCACTTGGAGGAATGAATTTGACTCGTTGAGCTGCGAGAAAGACCACAGGATGTGCACTTCAGTTTAGCTGAGAAGTAAGTGGCTATATCTGCAGAAGAAACCAGTAAACCACACAGCTGGCTCATAAGGGCTTTTATGCTAATATTCATTTTATGTAGAGTCTTTAATTTTTAGAACATCGGCGCTCCAGCTGGTCACATAGCGCTAGCTTAGATTTCCCTCACTCAATGGCCACTTTATTAGGTACTTCATTATGTGCTAGTAAAAGGCTGGACCCCCTTTTGCCTTCAGAACTGCCTTAATTCTTCGTGTCACACTTTCAACAAGGTGTTGGAAACGTTCCTCAGAGATTTTGGTTGGTTATTTGAGTTTCTGTTGTCTTTCTATCATCTGGAACCAGTCTGCCCGTTCTCCTCTGACCTCTCACATCAACAAGGCATTTTCGTCCACACAACTGACCGCTCACTGGATATTTCCTCTTTTTCGGACCGTTCTCTGTAAACCCTAGAGATGGTTGTGTGTGAAAATCCCAGTAGATCAGCAGTTTCTGAAATACTCAGACCAGCCCGTCTGGCACCAACAACCACGCCACGTTCAAAGCCCTTTAAATCCCCTTTCTTCCCCGTTCTGATGCTCGGTCTGCACTTCAGCAAGTCGTCTTGACCACCTCTACATGCCAAAATGCATTGACCCACAGCCATGTGATTGGCTGATTAGCTATTTGTGTTAACAAGCAACTGAACTGTACCTAATAAAGTGGCCAGTGAGTGTAAGTAGCTATAATTTAGAACCATTTTGCCAACTGTGTTCACACACTCTGGAATTAGACCTCTGCATTGTGACCCATCTGTGCAGTGAAACACCCACATACACACCATGGAGCAGTGAGCATGCTTGGGCAGCCCTATCCACGGCACCTGGGGAGCAATTGGGAGTTAGGGGTCTTGCTCAAGGGCACTTCAGTCATGGACTGTCAGCCGAGGGGATTGAACCAGCAACCTTCCGGTCACAGGGCTGGTTCCCTAACCTCCAGCCCACGACTGCCCCGTAAAAATTTAATGCTGTGACTGACAGTGATTTTGGCCTCCAGGCAAGAAAATATGGATTCATTTGTCTTGAAAAAAAGCTTAACGCCAGGATTTACTAATAAATACGTAACAGAAGGAAATCGATTAAAATTCCCAGGATGATTTAGGCATGCAGTTAACACAATGCTCATTTATATGGACATAGGTTTGTACTACTTGTTACCTACATTAGCCTCACAGCTCCAGCAGAAAACTAAAGAAGCAAACTTGTCTTGACTAAACTAAGTTGGGGGTTGGGGGGGAGGGGGGAGGGGCGGGTAACTTTAAATGTAAACAGGCCTTGAGAAGGTTTGGCGAACTGGATTCCTTTTAAGCACCGAAACTGGCAGATCTCTCTCTATGCACACACCACGTTCGCTTATCAAGAGCAACGGTTCACCTATTACACGCATGCAAAACAAGAGGACTCTTCAGAGGAGAGAGCGAGTGGGAAAGTTCAAGGGGAAAAAGCATGACGTTCCGCATTCCAGCAGACGGAGCGTGATGACAGACCTCCCGTTCTGCATGTTTCTAAAGTCTAACCTCCGGTTATTTGATATTCTCCAGCGTTTATATCACTCCACCGGTGAACCAACAATGAATAAATCACCAGAGGCCGGCAGAAGCTGAAGATGAATCACTTCAAAAAGGATCCATAAAGTAATATACCATAAATTCCAGATGGGAAAACAACTGTTAGGGGTCAATAAAAGCCTGACGCTCCTTCGTAAATCACACAGACCTGAAGCAGCTTGATTTTCTCCTCTCTCTCAAAGATGAACAGGGTGGTGTCTACCAGGTCTTCCAGGTGGTTGCTAGGAGCTCATTTTCTCTGGTGGCTTTCTCTGCAGTTTTGTAAATTCCTGTTTTATTCACATATTTTTCTTTGACGTTCTCCTTCTTTGTGCAAGTGGATTATCTTACATCTAATCTCTTCAGAAACAACTTTTACTTACAGCGATTTTGACTGGAAAATAAATAACTGACTTTTGCACAGTACTATAGAAGATCGCTGCAAGATATTTTCACAATACACAATATGCATCGCGATATGTAGTGTCTTGATATAATTATCACCCTTTTTCCACAGTAACAAGGCCTGAACAAGGAAAAAAATCCTCTACAGGGAATCATTACAGATGTGCAATGGGTCTTATGTACAGTTATGTACAGTTACCAGTACTGATCAGGGTCATTTTAAGGCATGTTGCCTTGAGGCAACACCATGCAACAATGGAAAGTCACAGTAAGGTGTGTCACATAACAAAGACACTTCTAAATATTTGGAACAAAAAAGAAGAATAACTGCACAATTTGCTGATCTTTAAATACTAAAAATACAATTTAAAAAAGAGAGAGCAGTTCTATTTCAGTTCACTTTTAGGAAAAAGTATGTTACCAGGAGGAAACATTGTAAAGTCCTGCAGACCAAACAATCATTTCAACCAAAAATACATTCAAACTAGGCTATAATAAAACAGAGTCACGTCATTTTAACGTGAGCAGAAGTGATTTTCATGTTTTAAACAAAACTAATGAGATCATACATCTTCTTACTTGCTCACCTACTTGCTACTAGCTGTTAATTTTGCATAACCATTAATAATAAATCATATTTTATGTTATTTTCTTTTTATATAAGCAATTTTAGGAAAATGTAATTAAATAAAAAATAATAATTCTATACAGAAAAAAACCTGCAGTGTTCTTTCAAGTAGCTACTTTTGTTTGTTATTGGCTACATCCTTTGCACTGTCACACAATGTTTCTTCTAGGCAACAAAAGCTATTTTTAGCCATTTCCCATAACATTTTTTGTAAGTAAGTCCAACTTTTTTTGGTTTGTTGGTTAGGTTTACTGCTTTCCTCTCATTATTAACTTTTTGTTGTTATTAACTATTCCAAAGTGAGGAAAGTGGGTTTGTTGCCCTGAGGCAACGTCATGTGATAAAGCATTAAAAGTTGTAGATGTGATGAATTTTAGAACTTTATATTATTTTACTATGCAGAAAAACAGAGAATAGAAATAAATCTAGTCATGAGTTACAGTACAAAATAGAAATAAAACAAAAGTATATGTATTTGCCTATTTACGTGGCGTATGAGACAGATTTGTTGGATTTACAGACAGCAGGCACTGAGTGGTATGAGGTAAAGCGAAAGCCCATATTATAGACACGACTAACTCGGAGTTGCATCAGTATTACTGTGTAAAGTGCACAGTGAGCATCATCACAGTAGTAGTTATATGATATATTGCACAGTGTGTATTGATCGGAGAGGAGATACAGGGATGTGGTTCAGCACAGTTCAGACAGCAGGAGATCAGTACCGTGTGTAGACTGTATATTTGTGACCAATATACTGAATCCATAGCTGATTTTATAAGGTGTTCCTGGGGGCCACGCTTACAGATGGGGCTTGCCTCTGGACAGAAACCATTCCTGCCAGGACTTATACAACATCAAAGCACGGTAGAACTGACGGCACTATTTCAGTTCACCATTCAACACCACTCAGCCATTCTGTTCATCATTATCTCCAACACTCAAAGCCCCAGCAGCTCCAACTTTAGCTCCTGTGAGATCATCACAGCCAGAACAGCCCTCAGATATTTTTTTAACATGATAATTCCCCTCTTGCAAAAGCAGAAATAGCACATTCTGTGAGAATTGCTGCTGCAGGAAGTGCCTGCAACAGAAACTTTATCATTTAATAATCAATTATAGATTGTAAACACCAACCACAACCCCGCTGTGCAAAATCGCAGCATCTCAGAAGGCAGCGCTAATCTACCACATCTGCAACACTTCACTCTCAAGAAAGACACTCCTTCAAGGATTCTTTAGTGATGTGAATGGTTCTGTTTAGAACCAAGAGTTCTATTTAGAACCAAGAGTTCTATACAGAACCATTACCAGCTTAAATGGTTCTTCAGCTTGATGGAGAAAGCTTAACATCACAAAAAAACTGAACCTTTGAGGTGCTATGTGAAAGAGGTTCTATATAGAACTCATGTATGCATGCAAATGGTTCTATATAGAACTCATGGATCTCAACAGAGCTGTTCCCTTTACCAAAGAACCCTTGAAGAGCCATATTTTTAAAGAGTGTTGAAAGTAAAAGCAAAGCTAATGTCATAGTTTTTACAGTTGTTTATTTCTTTATTTACTTATTCATATTTAATTATTTACATAAAGGTCCTGTGTAATGGAAAAATGCCACTTGATGAAGTATGTAAACAATGTTTTCAAAACAATATTCTTACAATCCATATATTAAGTAAAAAAAAAACCAGCCTGATTTGAATGTTGTGATGTCACAAACGTCCTATTTTGCATACAGCAGTTTTGCTCACCCATTCACAATGAAGTTAGAATGAGTGTTTTAGCCTGGGCTGCTTTCTGACTCATGCACAATGCCAGATGACCAGTCAGAACAGAGTTCATTAACATATGTCCGTCTTAAAGGCGCAGTAACACAAATAACCAGTTTAAATGTGAAGAAGAATCACATTGTTCTTTCAATAAAAATCAAACCACCTTGGGAGCCACAATGTTTTCTGTCCATTTGGCTATAATATGTCTCAGTGTGTGCTAATGTACTGGTATCGGCTAAAAAATATAATATGAACAAAAAACGCAGACTTACTTTGCTCTGCTTTAAGCTTTAGCTCAGCTATAGGTACTGTTCTCGCATCTCTGGCAGGAACCTTTTCCACAAAAGTGGCATAGTTTGTTGTAATATACACTATATTTCCATAGGTATTCAGACACCCATCCGAATCACTGAATTCAGGTGTTCCAGTCACTTCCATGGCCACAGGTGTATAAAACCAGGCACCTAGGCCTGCAGATCTGGGCACCTAGGCCTACAGACATTAGTGAAGGAATGGGTCGCTCTCAGGAGCTCAGTGAATTCCAGGCATGTTGCCCACCCCTGCTCAAAGTTATACAACTGTCATGTGAAAATGAATCACGACTGTTTTTGGTACGAACGATACGAAAGTGGACCTGAAAAAAAAAAAAAAAACTATATGAGAGAAATGCAGGATACGACATGTTTAGATCTGATTGCTGGAAACTTCTTCTTCAGTGCATCCAGCTTCTCCTTTTTCAGCTCATTCCAGAGAAGTGTGAATGATTACGAAATGGTACAACTGACATAATCTGTTCTGCTTTATATTTCACTTCAGCCCTGAATGTGATATGAGGGTCCGGCTCAGTGGTCCCTCGGTCTCTGTGTGAAAGCCCTCTCTGATGGGCTGTGTTTAGATGTTAGAGCTGATATGTCAGTCGGGCTAACGCGGCTCCACCACCTCCACCACACACGCTCATCTGCCTTTGCTTGAAAAGAAGGCCGGCGTCAGAAGGTAACCACGGCAACAGAGGAGAGAGAGGCATCTCCAAATGATCGCGTCTATGACTTTTAAACGAGTTCAAAAATCTCAGTGATCACCGGCGAATCAAAAGCGCGCCGTAAATTTTTCTGAATCATTTCTCATCCGCAGCTCACAGTAATGGAGAGATGGTGTGGGAAGTGCAGATTCTGAACTTTCAGTCCAAATCACGCATGTCTTAGTACGAAGAAGAGTCCCGGGGAAACGGCGCCTTTTGCTGATTGTGATAGTGAAATGAATTAAGTGAACACGTCCTCCGCAGAGAACACAGGTCAACACAGCATTTAACACAACAAAAATAAAATACAAAACATAAAATATATCAAATATAAATAAGGTGTGAAAACTTAGTTTTTGCACAGGCCACACTTCATGTGTTTTACTTTTTTCTCAATGTGTTAAATTTAGCAAATAAACAGTAATTGTGCCTTAAAATATGTAGAAATGTGTTCTCTGTAGATGATCTGTTAAATGGTTTTCACTTAAAAAAAACACCAAAATATTTCATTTGGCAGAATTTTCTTTCTTTTCTTATATGGTAGAACTGGAAACATTGCATTAAATATGAGACCAAAATGATTACATATATAATTATATATCAAAATTTGTAGATTTGTTACAATTTGTTAATGAGCTAAAGAGATGTTGTATCATTTTGGAGCTTTTCTATTTTTAATATCATAAACATTTGATACAGTGCAACAGCTGCTGTGCTTAGACGATACACACACACACACACACACACACTAGCTATATATATATATATCTATCACTGCTGTCTGAACAAAACCTTGTATCTCCAACTTTACAAGAGAAAGAAAAAACCTAATTTACTTTTAATGTAAGTCAATGGAATCAGACGTTTTTCCACATCATTTTGGGACGATTTTTTGGGTTCAATCATCATGAGATTTACACAAGAAACAACAGGCAATTCTGTCAAAAACTGAAAAACGTCAAAAATGGAGATATGAGATTTTGTTCCGACAGCAGTGATATATATATATTGTAAAAACTAATACCACAGATTGCTGTGAATGAGCTGTCTGACCAATCTTGGTGTGCTGGGACCATTCTGACCAATCACAGCTCCAACCGAGCTTTTGTGGGTGTTTTGATGAATTATTCATGTAAGTATAAAATATTTTCAAAATAAAGTGGGTCAATATAAGTGCGACACAAATACGGTGTCCATGCATTGTTTACTGTTGACCACACAATCAGGATTTCAGACCAGAAGTATGAATGGACTCTGACACACTTCAGTTCCTGTGCTGGTAGATGCTGGACCAATGTTCTAAGAAGTTCTACTGTTCAAATCATTTCTCAGTCGTCACAGAGCAGCTTTACAGGAGCCGGATCTGAACCCACTGCTGTGAGCTTTTCACTCAGTGTTGAGTCGAACTACTTTCTGAAGAGCAACACTTTAACTTGAGACTCGCTAGAGAGAGACACAGAGAAAGAAAGAGAAAGAGTGATAGAGAAAGAGAGAGAGAGTGGGAGAAAAAGTGAAAGAAGTGGAAAGAGAGAGAATGGCTGAGAGAGAGAGAGAGAAAAGGTGTGAAAGAGGAGGTGGGGTGAGAGAGGGGGACAAAGAGAGAGGGGGATAAAAAGAGTGATGGAGAGAGAAACACAGTACAAGAGACTGGAGAGTGAAAGACAGAAAAAGAGAGAGAGAAAGAAAGAGAGAGAGAGAGAGAGAGAGAGAGGGAGAGAGAGAGAGAGAGAGAGAGAGAGAGAGAAAGAAAGAGGAAGGAAGAGGTAGAGAGAGAGAAAGGGAGAGAGGAAGAGAGTTAGGTAGAGGGTGGAAAGAAAGACAGAGGGAAAGAATAAGAGAATAAAGGAGGGAGGGGAGAGAGAGAAAGGGGAGGTAAAGAGAGAAACAGATAGGGAAAGAGTCAAAGAGAAAAAGAGAGGGAGGTAGATGAAAAAAGTCAGAATAAGAGAGGGGGAGAAAAAGGAGAGAAAGAGAGAGAAAGAGGAGGTTAAAAGAGAGTGGGAGAGATGGGGAGGGAAAGAGAGAATAAGGGGGAAAGAGAGAGAGAGACAGAGAGAGGGAGAGAGAGAGAATAAGGGGGAAAGAGAGGGAGAGAGACTAAAGGAGGGAAGGGAAGAGACAGACCGTATGAGAAAAGAGGGAGAGAGAGAGCAAGAGAGCGAGGGAGGAGAGAAAGAGAAGAAACACTGAATCAAGCTAAGAGCAGTCGGACCTGACCAGGTAAAATAAAACCGTCTTAATGAATCAGCTTGACTAATTATCCGCTTGTATGACGATAAGCTGTGTAATATATTTTAAGGTCTTCTAATGTGCCCTCGTACAGTAAGACACCGATTCTGGTGGACTCACACATTTTTATACATATTTATGACATAGTAAACTCAATTATTGGCTATTAATGACATGCTTAGTAATTCAGCCAATAGCAGGAGCCAGAGTTCACCTACAGGACAGGAGTGAACGAATTACCAAGAACATCACACGACTTGGGGACATTTCGCCAAAAACAAATCAAATAAAGTTAGATGATGTCATGCTGGGCTGCCATCCAATCAGCTCCTTGTTACGGCGCGGCTCATACAGTCACTACTGGCTATTGTTGTTCTTTGAAAAGTACTGGCCAAACTCACCACATGCTCAGGGAAGTGTGCTGTGAAATCATTTACTACAATAATGATATCTCATCGCCAACCAGTGACAACAAAGGCCCAAAGATGCAGAGCCTAAAATAGCAAACAGCATAAAATCTCAACCATGCATGTCACTAACCACATTACATGGAATCCTACCTCAGCTAGTCTGTTCAGCTCCATCGCATGACATATCGCATTTCACACAGATGCTGTTTTTAATATCGCACGGCACCTGACATGAAAATACAAACAAACCAAATCAGTGGGCCGAGATATTAATACCTAACATGCAAATACTGAGTGGGAGGCAGACGTTACTGTAAATGAACTTCTGTTGAAGAACATTATTTCCTTTACATTTAAAGGACTGGCATGCGAAACCACACCAGAGGGTATCTGTAAGAGATCTATGGGGAAGTATCTACACACACTACACACACAAATAATTCCTTTTCCTCACTGAGCAGCAGGTTGAGCAGAAGCAGAGGAACCAAACGTTAACGGCTTTAACTTCTCAACTCAGAAACGCGGCGGAAATAAGGTTTCTTACGCACTTCACAAAAGGATGTCTTAAGCATAATAGCCTCTTTCTACGGAAGGAAATCAAGATTTCTAATGAATACAATCAAATAAAACACTGATATCTGTGTATGTGTGAAATGTTGAGCTGCTAATGAGCAAAGACAGCCAGAAGGGGGGGTGGGGGGGGGTGGTTTGATAACTACCTGCTGTGAAAATGATTCACACCTCCCCACAGAGACGGCCGAGCCGAGATAAAACAGGCAACTACAGCTTTCTTCATCTCCCATCATGACTACGACAAACACAGTGCACTATAAAATAAACACCGATGGTGAAAGTTGAAAATCCAGTTTTGTAAACCGTACATAGAAATATATTCCATTAACAGTGAAGGAAGAATGTTGGGAAGATGTCCAAAACAAAACAAAAACCAAAAACAGGAAAACTGCATTTTGCGAGAAAATCGCAAAACAAGAAAATCGCAAAACATAAAAATTGCATTTTGCAAGAAATTACAAAACAGGAAAACTGCATTTTGCCAGAAAATCGCAAAACAAAAAAATCACTTTTTGCAACAAATTGCAAAACAAGAAAATTGCAAAACAAGAAAATTGCTTTTTGCAACAAATTGCAAAACAAGAAAATTGCAAAACATAAAAATTGCATTTTGCAAGAAACTACAAAACAGGAAAACTGCATTTTTGCAAGAAAATTGCAAAGCAAGAAAAAGGAATTTTAGAGCAACTATGAAAAGGAGGTTTCAGGGAACGCTGTATTTATACTTATCAACAAACGGAAAAATTCTATATGAAAACAAATGAAGGTAAAAAATTCCACATTAAACTACAGAAGCATTTCTCTCTGACAGTGTGTAATATATGTATATGGCGGCTGCTCTCCAGTATGTGCCTGCCACATGTGCCAGCTGTGCAGCACGTAATCTGACACATTTTGCAACCTGAAAGCTCCAGCACAGTCAGTGAAGACGCATCATGTCACACGCAGAGGAGAAAATCCTGGCCAACCACGGACAGAACGGTGAAATGGAGATGTGCTTTCTGAACCCACGAGTGACAATTTGTCCTCAACAACTATACCTGCAACATGGTGGCATGTCTGTTTTAACAGTAGAGCCGCTACAAGTGTCACGGGTTTCTCCACCTTTACTACGGTGTAAAAAGCAGCGAGCCAGCTCAGGTCAGTCAACACGTCTGTGAAAACCCAGAACAGATCTCCACCACATCTGCAGAGTCATCTGTACTGCCTGTCCACTAGGTCACCACTCTTTTCTGCACCTTTATATCTTTGCCATCACATGGTAGCCAATCAGGGGATAATACAGGCCATCCAGCAGATCCAATCAGAGCAGGTATTTAGCTTTAGAGCCCCTCCCAATCTGCATGGTCAAAATATGACCACTCACATAATATAGAGTTAGCAGGTCCAGCACCAAATCTGAAAGACTGTGGACTTCAGACTTTCAAAAAAAAAAAAAACAGATGTGGCTCTGTAGCAGGGGTGTCAATCTCAATCCCTAAAAATGATCCACACCATGTGAAAAACCTCTACAAATGGTGGGCCAGAGAACATCTTTGCTTTCATTTGATTGTTAAATAACATTTGCTGTAACCTGATTATTCAAAATGTGCCAAAACACCAACAGCAAAATAGGCCGTTGTAGTGAACCATGAAATATTACCTAATGAATGCGTGAAATATTCAAAAATGAAGAAATAAATACACAAGTCATTCTATGGAAATGTCCAGTTTTGTGTCCCTAGCGTTATCTGATCCTACCATACAGATATAATACACTTACAACATGTTACGGTTACAATTCATTTATATTTTATAATAAAACAGTTAATAAAATTGTTATTTTAACAATTACACCTTCTTGAGCCTCAATTTATCAATATTGGTTTATAAATCAGTTATATAGAACTCCAAACGCCACAGAAGAGCTCGTCCCCACAGTCATGGGAACTGGCCCTGTGACCGGAAGGTTGCCGGTTCGATCCCCAGTGCCGACAGTCCATGACTGAGCAAGACGCCTAACCCCCAATAGCTCCCCAGGTGCCGTGGATAGGGCTGCCCACTGCTCCGGGCAAGTGTGCTCACTGTGTGTGGTGTTTCACTTCACGGATGGGTTAAATGCGGAGGTGGAATTTCTCCGTTTGTGGGATTAAAAAAGGATCTTTAAGGCTTAAATTTGCACCAAATCAGGTGAAACAAAACAATGTAGTTGATACTTTACAGCTAAAAATAACAAGAGCCTCTTCTAAGCTGATTCCTAAAGAGTTAAATCTATTCAATACCCTAAAGTTCTCATTATTAGATTAGTATTATAAGAATATTGCAAGTAGCAGCATCGATCAGCAGAATAGCCTCCAATATTTCAGCTGCATCAGGTCAAATGCTGTCAGCCCTGTGACTTTATATGTGGGTAAACTACTTTGACCACACCTGAGAATGAAAACACAGTGACCCACACAACCTACCTAACGTATCATCAGCAAGCCATTAATCGTGTTTGTTTTTGTCTCCTTTAACTGATTCAAATATGCCGTGGAACTGGAGCTTTCTGTGAGCTGCTGTGCTTCCTATCACTGTGTAAAAGAAGCTCCATGCTGACGTTAATGCCCCGCTATAGTTTCATTAGGGTAGCAATAAAAGGCCTCTGGTGTGTGAAGTATATGCCTGTCCCTGTATCCGTGTGGTTCTGATCAAACGGAATAAAAATCCAATTTTCAGCTTATTTAATTATTAAGTTACAAGAGTGGCCGAAATAGCTACTATTGGCTTTGAATTAAAGGGTCGAAAATACACTTGCGCTCAGTTTATAAGAATGTATGAGTTATAACTTGCACAACTGTCATTTTTTTCATGTATACGTCTTTAAAAACATGCATTATTCCTTACTAGACGACTACATTTATCAGATATATTAAAGAAACAAAGTAGTATAAACTGTGGCAACTTTGGTTAATTGTTTAAAAAAAGTATTTGCATCAGACAGATGATTAGATTTGACCAAAATTTCAAACCGATATTTGCCAACATATTTTTTTGTACTCTGGCAGAGTAACATCATCATGAGTGCTTGGGTGGCTAGAAAATAAAGAAGCAATTCAAATTTTGCTTGCAAATCCAACAGCAGCACTAATAAGCAGATATAAGAAAGTCCTCTTGCATAAAAAAGGAGGAGAAATGTAAAAAACAGGTTATTCCAAATGATTAAAAGCTACAGGGAATATGGGGCTCCTAACAACCACCTGGGAGACCTGGTAGACACCAAAACTGGCCCCATCAAATAAATGACCTGAAAAACATTCGTCATTCTGTCCGTCTCTCCACTGTGCCATTTCATTTTGGTGTCATTCAGGACATTATTCTTCTTCAGCTGATGTTACGCAGCTGCCTCAGTCAGTTTAGAACCTCTGTTCCTCATAAAGCTGCAGGACTATTAACAAATTAAAACGATCATATAAGTGTATCTGTAGCAAAAGAAGCTTGATATTAACTGGAAATAATGATTGCAAACATCTGACCAGTCATTCCAAACTTTGTACAGGAGTGTATGGTAGCACTGCTATGTTACACTAGCTCATACACTATGGTGCAAAAGTCAGAGACCACCTTTCTTTTATGAAACGTCCAGTCAAAACAGCCCTTAAGTACTGGAGGTATTTCAGAGGAGGTTAAGTATAAGATAATCCGCTTGAGCTTCCAAAACTAGAGTTAAAAAAAAATGAAAGCTACAGAGAGAATCGGCCTCCTAACAACCACCTGGAAGACCTGACGGACACCAAAACTGCCCTCATCAGATAAACAGCACTTCATCTCTGAGAGAGAGGAGAAGATCAAGCTGCTTCAGATCTGAAAACATCCACAGGTGTTTCTGTCCATCCTCCCACTGTGAGAAGACCACTCAGCGCTGTGGGTCTGAAAGGACGAGAAGCGGATCAAGTAGAACCTCACTGAGAAAAGGAGACGGACACATCAGACAGAGAAGCTGAACGATGGACTGACCACCCCAGAGTCCAGACCTCAACACCACTGAATGGATTTGATTAGTTCAGAAAATCAACCAGCTTCTCAGACTGAGCTTTGGAGGTGTGTGGAAAAATGATCCCTACTGAAAAGAACGGAAGCTGTAATAAAGGCAAAAAGTATTGATATTGTATGTCTTTGCTTTTCTATTAAATGTATGCTTATGCTTTCTTTCCTGACTCGTAAAAAAATGAATAACTTGTCCTGAACAGCCGTTTAGACTGACTTTTGTACGGTACTGTACTTGATATTTTTATTTTAGCGCTGATTCCTATCGGCAGGCCGGTTGGTGAACATTTGGGGGTTTCGAGCGATATCCTTCTGTGGGGTCCAACACCCCACAAACCTCAAGGCATGCATAGAACAAGAATAATTCATTCTGATATAGTAATATAAGCTTTTTAGACTCACTATATTATCCCCTTAGAGTCCCAGGCTTGTTACTTACTAAGGCTTATTATTCAGTCACTACAAGAACTCCAATGCAAACCAGCTGAGCTACTCTTAGGTTATAGAAGTGTGTAATAAACTTTGGGTCTGCTGGTGGAACCTGGCCATGTAAGGGCTTAAATAAGCTTTCAAAGCATATCGCCGCTCTCTGAACAAAACCTTGCATCTCCATTTTTGCCGTTTAATATAATTTGAAACCATCTGTAGTTCTTTACATTACGTGGAAATTTCATGACGAATGCACCAAACGAAACGGCCCGAAATGACTCGGGAAAACGTCTGGTTCCATTGACTTACCTTAGAAGTAAAGTAGGTTTTTTTCTTTCTCCTCTGAAGTTGTCAGGTTTTGCTCAGACAGCAGTGATAAACGCAAATGCCCCTGAGGTGGTTTGTGGGCCCTAAATAACTGTTTATATTGCACATAAGGAAACTTACTAAATGCCACTGCTTAACTTACACTTGGTAAGTTTAGTAGTGGCATTTAGTAGATCAGACTACGCTGTTCTACATGCTCCAGCACACAAACTAAGCAGTTCATAGCTTTAAATACTGATCCTGCCACCCATTCAGGGTAAACTACCTACATACAGACGAGTTGGCAAACTACCACGATCAAATCAACTGATTCACTCTTAATAATAAAGATACAGCCAAGAAAGTGTAATAACCCGCACGGAAATCTGATATATGGCCTTATGTATATATTATAGGTTTGGTTTGGGCATATGTTTCACTTTCATTATATATATGCACATATATGTTATCATATATTGACATATGCAACAGAAATGAATAATATAGAAATCATACATGTCTGATGGGTGAACACATACATAATTAACATATGGATCATTCATCTTGCATAATATAGCTCTGTCGTCGGAAGAAAACCTTGTATCCCTGAAACGGTAACTTTACAAGAGGAGGAAAAAACCGACTTCACTTTTAATGTAAGTCAATGGAACCAGACATTTTTCCAAGCCATTTCGGGCCGTTTCTTTTGGTCCAATCATGATGAAATTTACACACCATGTAAAGAGCAACAGGCACTTTCAAATGCAGGCAAAAACTGAAAAAGGGCTCCACATATTGAATTCTAGAAATGTTTAAAGGAAAATATTTCCAGGTATTTTATGTTTCCAGCATGGCTTACATTCAGCTATGCAGCTGTTACACTCTCACTTTGTTCGGACGTATGTGGAAGAAACGAAGACGATGCATAAAAGCGTATATACTTCTCACAGCATATCGCTGCTGTCGGAAGAAAACCTCGCATCTCCATTTTTGGCATTTTTCAGTTTTTGACCTAATTTGAAAGCGTCTGTTACTCTTTACATTGTTTGTACATTTTATGATGAATGGCCTAAAAGAAGCGACCCAAAAGGACACGGGAAAAATTCTGGTTCCATTGACTTACATTGAAAGTGAAGCATGTTTTTTCCTTCTCCTGTAAAGTTCCCATTTTTCTTCCGAAAGCAACGATATATGAGCAACATATGCCACCCCTATACGAATAACGTTTGTCTTATGTAATATTAAATGTATGTGTTACACATAAATGTTTGAATGTGATGATTATATGGACATATATGCGTATATGTCACAAATATATACTAATATATGTCACAGGTGAAATCCATATTTCCATATTGCCATAAATCAGATGTCGAAGAAAGTGAAAGTGGGTAAAATAAATGTAAACAGAGAGTAAAGCTAGAGGCTGAGTGTTCAACGCTTCTCTGCTGTTAGGCAGCTGAGATGCTCTTTACATGCAGCACAATCAGGTTTCAGCTGACAGTGAAACTCGCTGTGAAGTTTATCTGAGCTGCCCGCTGACCTAAGCGTGAGGCTCGGCCGAGTTCAGGGCGAGCAGGTCAGCTGTTCTATCCCAGTTACACCCTCCACGCCGAGGCTGGTCTCACCTGAGCTCTACGAGATGAAGGAATAAAGAGTCGTCACCCTCGATCGGAGCTTCATCACCCTGCGGCGCTGAGATCGGGGCCAGAAACACGGCAGCGCCTCCGCAGCGAGCAGTAAAACGCCGCCCACCCAGTTTCTCTCTTCCTCCCCACACCCGTTTTCCGGCAGGCCCCGCCCCCATGCGCGGCTTATTGGCTAGCAGTTCAAACAGTTTGAAGTGGGAAGGGACGCGGTCTAGAAGGTCACTTCATTTGGGTCAGCAGGAAAATCTCATTCTTAAGAATGACCTAGTAGCCGAGACCAAGGCTGCCGGAAAACGGGTGGGAAAAAAGCGAACGCCAGTTCAAAGCACAGGTTTTTTTTAAAGTGAGACCAGGGCTGTCTAGCCAGGGTCGTGTCGCAATATTTTAGGGTCTCAAGTGGCCTACGTGTTAATATGATCCTGTATGCAAAACTGAACTATGTTCAATGATGATAAATGCAAAATAAATAATAAATAAATAAATGTATTATTTAAATAATAAATACAAAAATGTAACCAGTTGTAAAAAATAAAAAAAAAAAGAGAAAGAAAGAAATACAAATAAAATATTTACGTTTAGGTGGCGTGGGCACCATCAAAATATATCCCTGCTGAAAAAGAACCATTAGATACTTTCCCTTTCTAAAGGGAACTGGCTTAAAGGCTTCCAATAGACACCACTAGTTCCCTGTAAACACCTTTAGATCTCATTACAAAACCAATAAGCGCATTTAGAAGCAGTCACCGGTCACCTGTTAAACCATTAGGACCCACGTAATGGATTTTTTTCAATGGATATGTGTGGGCATCATTGCGGCTTTCAGTCATCGCACAAACAAACAAAAAACTAAAAAAAAAAAAAAAACAATAAATGAAACTTTCTCACTGGGTTCTATGGGCTCAAGTGGCCTAAGCAACATCTTGTACCCCTTATAGCAAGACATGGAGCTGTGTGAAACCCAGGCCTGGTTCTTTAGGGGGCAATACCCCACCAACCAATCATCATGCCCATCTAAACCTGCTACTTTTTATAGAGGTGAGCCACAGAAAGCAACTGAAGTGAAACTCGAGGCGTCTGCGTGAGCTGGTACTGTAAAAGGCTACATCGGTTTACAGAGGAGGGTTCTCATGCATCGCGTTCTACTAGTTACACGCGGCGTTTAATGAGAGTTGTGTTGAAGATAAATGAACATTCTTTAATGAGTCAATCTTCGGTGATGTGCTGTAAATGTGGCTCTTCTGTTGCTTCTGTCCTGAATGTGAGGCTCTTCTGAGCGGATCACTGGATCATTACATGAATGGATTTATAGAGATAAATATATATCACAGTCATTCATTTATATGGATCATATGTGGATCACTCTACCGAACTAGTTCAATGTCAGAGTGCAAAACACATTTCAGACTTTTAACTGACTTGGACTTCAAACTAAAATCCATTTGCTTTACCTCAGTTATGTTCATTTTGTCAAAATAAATGACTGAATTGTGTTTTCTCGTTAAAAAAATAACAACACTACTGAAACTTTAACAAATGTATCAGCAGTGGCTGTTTCAACAGATACTATTTCAGTAGTGGCTGTTTCAGTAGTGACTATTTCAGCAGATACTATTTCAGTAGTGGCTGTTTCAGTAGTGGCTGTTTCAGCAGTTGCTGTTTCAGTAGTGGCTGTTTCAGTAGTGACTGTTTCATCAGTGACTGTTTCAGCAGATACTATTTCAGTAGTGGCTGTTTCAGTAGTGGCTGTTTCATCAGTGATTGTTTCAGCAGTGACTGTTTTAGCAGATACTATTTCAGTAGTGGCTGTTTCAGCAGTGACTGTTTCAGCAGTGACTATTTCAGTAGTGGCTGTTTCAGCAGTTGCTGTTTCAGTAGTGGCTGTTTCAGCAGTGACTGTTTCAGCAGTGACTATTTCAGCAGATACTATTTCAGCAGTGACTGTTTCAGTAGTGGCTGTTTCAGCAGTGACTGTTTCAGCAGTGACTATTTCAGCAGATACTATTTCAGCAGTGACTGTTTCAGTAGTGGCTGTTTCAGCAGTGACTGTTTCAGCAGTGATTATTTCAGCAGTGACTATTTCAGTAGTGGCTGTTTCAGCAGTGGCTGTTTCAGCAGTGGCTGTTTCAGTAGTGACTGTTTCATCAGTGACTGTTTCAGTAGTGGCTGTTTCATCAGTGACTGTTTCAGTAGTGGCTGTTTCAGTAGTGACTGTTTCATCAGTGACTGTTTCAGTAGTGGCTGTTTCAGTAGTGACTGTTTCAGTAGTGACTGTTTCAGTAGTGGCTTTTTCATCAGTGACTGTTTCAGTAGTGGCTGTTTCAGTAGTGACTGTTTCATCAGTGACTGTTTCAGTAGTGGCTGTTTCAGTAGTGACTGTTTCATCAGTGACTGTTTCAGCAGTGACTGTTTCATCAGTGACTGTTTCAGTAGTGGCTGTTTCACCAGTGACTGTTTCATCAGTGACTGTTTCAGCAGTGACTGTTTCATCAGTGATTGTTTCATCAGTGACTGTTTCATCAGTGACTGTTTCAGTAGTGGCTGTTTCAGTAGTGGCTGTTTCAGCAGTGACTGTTTCATCAGTGATTGTTTCAGTAGTGGCTGTTTCAGTAGTGACTGTTTCAGCAGTGGCTGTTTCAGCAGTGACTGTTTCATCAGTGATTGTTTCAGTAGTGGCTGTTTCATCAGTGATTGTTTCAGTAGTGGCTGTTTCAGCAGTGATTGTTTCATCAGTGACTGTTTCAGCAGTGGCTGTTTCATCAGTGACTATTTCAGCAGTGGCTGTTTCAAACTGATTGCCATGTGGCCACGAGGGACAGGGATGCAGCCTCACTTCTTGTTTTAAAATGCAGGGCGTGGCTGAAACAAGGTCCACCCATGGACTAAAATTGTGTTTCAGTAGTGACATGAAAACGTGGGACAGCACTTTTTGAATGAAAAGAAACCAAAACGATTTTGGAAAAAAAAAAAAGAAAATTTGAAATTTCATAGTTAGGGTTTTGTTAAAGTACCCTATAATTTATTTATTAATTACTGTGGGACCCGCAGTTTGAAGTAATTCAGTAGAATGGTCTATACATTCTGGTTCAGGGCCTGGTCTACCCACCATAACAGCAGTCTAATTATTATGTTGGGGGGTCACGGGGTGGAATAAATCATTCTCATTTTGTTATGAATATGAATTTATAACTAATTATGACTCTCTTCACTCAGTGAGGCAGAAAGAAGTGTTTGGCAATAAGCAGGCCCATTTCCATTTCACAGCCAGGGCTATTTATGCAAGGGCCGTGAATGAGGAACCCGATGAAATGTGTCTTTTAGCTCCGGTTTCTTCTCTTCAAGGCATCCGATTGTGGGTTGTTCTTGTTTAAACTGCTATATATCTTCAATGAAGTTGCATAAAACTTCATTCCATCATGTCATACAGTAAAGCTGCAGTGCATGCAGAGCCGCCGAGTTGCATAAATAGTGCAGAAAGCTGCTGGAGTCGCTGGAGTGTGTGTGTGTGTGGGGGGGGGGGGCTTGTAGCTCTTAGAGACAGCGTTCAGCAGATGCAAGGCATGCGACCGGAAATCACAAAAGAGCGGCGCTTGACTCACTGGAAGTGTGTGGTTTCTGTCTCTTTCTCACTCTCCCTCACTCTCTCTCTCTCTCTCTCTCTCTAACGCAAATATCTCTCACTCTTTCTCATACACACCCAATTAAAATAGCTTTCTGCACTGAGTATTCTTGCACGGCTGAAGTTCATCAGTTCATGCTTCACAGGCTTATCATGAGTGCAGAAACATAAATAAATGATCATGAGAGTCAGAATTTCCTTGCTGTCTTCTCTCACAACTATACAATAACCAATATACACCACATGGCAGCCGTGTGGGCTCATCAAAAGCACCTGATACACCTACAGGCCACCAACCAGACCTGCAACCTCACTGCTTCACTATTAGACCGGACACTTTATCGGAAACCCCCCACCATAGCCCATCTACTGACGCAGTTTGTCTTAGCCATCCTCCAGTCCCTCATCGATGGGTAGCTTCTGAGCACAGAGCAGCTCAGTGTCACTGCTATGCCATAAATGGACCACCACCCCAAATACTACCTGGACAATGTTGGTCCAATGGTGGCTGATATATTGTGCAGCAATAGATGGGCTACAACCTACACTGGGCACCTACATTACTGTGCGCCCTTTATTAATCTCATTTCCAGTCAAAGTGTCCATTAGTCACAAGTTATTCATCTTTTAGAAGACATCTCTGAGGAGATTAGATATTCGATAATCCACTTGCATGAAGAAATGAAAAAGAAGTTTCCAAAACTGGAAACTGGAAGCTACCGAGAAAATGGGCCTCCTAACAACCACCTGGAAGATCTGGTAGACACCATAACTGCTCCCATCAGATAAACAGCACTTAAAAGTTTCATCTTTGAGAGAGAGGAGAAAATCAAGCTGCACCCAACTCCATTAAATGTTTTTGGATTACTTGGATGGTGAGAAGCATTAAATGCTAAACCCCATGTCAAACAAAGTCAGGCCCTTGGCACAATGCTGCTCAGCCTGCAAACTGATTTTACTTTTATATTAAAATTAGCCTGTTTCACCATGAGCTGCACTACAGTTTCCAGCATGTACTGCAACGTAATGTGTGCTCCCACCCCCTCGTCCACAACCATCCATGGGACACCACCATAAAAAGAATACCAGCTGTCCAGTTCAAGCGAAAAGGAGGGGGGGGGGTCTATTGGTTTATATTAAATTCATTTTTATTTCAAATTATTTTTGAATTGTTTAAGTATTCAGTGTCTGTTTTTTTGCTGTTGTGGTTTTGGCAGTATTTTGAATAAACATTGGTCAGTCGGCATGAATTAAACACAGACTTGTTGAGATTTTTTAATATGGCCCTTTGACACCCCTGAACTTCTAAGACTGAACTGGAGGTGTGAAAAATATTCCTGCAGGTTTCTTTGAAGCTACAATAAAAAAAAAAAGAACGGACACATTAAACACAAAAAATGAGTGTATATCTAAAATATATTATATACATTTCTATTTTTTTTCATATACTTATGCAAACAGGAATTCCACTGACATTTCAGAGTTCAGCGATGACATCATTAAGACGAAAACAAAGTCATTCAGAAATGAGAAACTTACCGAGTCAGAATTGTTCACAGCAGTGGTGATAGGAACCAGACGTCCGCTTCTAAAAGCTCCCTCACACAAAGTTATTAAGAACTATGAGATTGTTATGAATCCACTGCCGGATGTCTGAGACACTGTATAATGAAAGTTTTGAGAAGATTTTGGTTTATTGTTTAAAATCCACTCGTGTAGGTTCTTCTGGTGGTTCTGGATAATAAATAAAATGTTTATATCTGTGTTGTAGTCATGGCGACCGCTGGTTCCCACCACCACCACTGTAAAGATACCTGAACCATTTCACACCAAACCGCTCTGAATCTCTCTGTTTACACCTCAACGCCTTTATGAAGTATGTCAAAATGTAAAAATGCAGTTTTGCCTGGAAATTAAACATTAAATAAATTAACTTTTCATCATACAAATGAATAAAGAAAGTTCTTCCAGCTGATCTGATATCAAGTGCAGAATCCCAAATATTGGTCAATTTAATCAATATTATTAGAACATGTCCATGTAGTTCATGCATATTTTGATATTGAGCATATGTATCATGTTTTTTTCTGTTCAAATGGGTCTAATTTCACATTGAATTAGCATAAATAATGAAAAAAGGGCTGTCACTTTCCAGCCTAGTGATACAGTACCTACCCTTGCGTTTGGCGTCTGCAGAGAAATCCAAGCCTTGTTTTTTTGCGAGCCCTCTCTCCAGCAGTGTCCCTCCTTGTATGTCAGCGCCCGTTGAGCTTAGCTTCCTGCCAGGGCGCGATTCGCGACCTCAGAGTCGAAATGCAGAAGTGAGAGGCAGAACAAACAGCCCATTCAACTTATCTCCTCACCCAACCTCGGCCTCCAGTAGCCACTCACACCACAAAGTCAAATTCAACCAGAGCCATTTTCATAAGCGCTCGGGGGGTCGGCATGAGTTTGATGTTATGCAGTCGGATGTTGTCTTAAGGTGGGGAGGTTTTAATGCATTAACATACGTAATTGCTGTCGTTGTAGGCTGAACCAGAAAGAAAATGAGCATGAAGCGAAGACTTTGTGCATTATAATGGAGCTCAAATGGTGAGAAAGCGAAAAGATGAGTGTTCTTATGACAGTAACAATATTATATATGAACCAGTCATATGACAGTCATGTCAATTAACTTCACTTTAAAGCAGAGGTGGGAACAAGTCACTACGGTGCGAGTAACAAGTCTCAAGTCTTCACACTCAAGTCCCGAGTCAAGGCAGTCGAGTCCTGAGGCAGTAAAGGCGAGTCTCAAGTCAAGCCCCAAGTCAGTAGTCCTAATCTTCAAGTCCTAAACAAGTCAGCCTGCATTATTCAGCCAATTTAAGGCCATAATACTGAAACATGGTAATAGTACTACAGCCTTTTAATGACAGCATGTTGGTAGTGTGTGGCTGCATGTCGCTGCCATCAGAACAAATCCTTGTATCTCCATTTTTGTTGTTTTTCAGTTTTTGACAGAATTTGAAAATATCTGCGCTCCTTTATATTGTATGCAAATTTCACAATGAATGGACCAAAAGAAACGGCACAAAATCACCTGGAAAGACGTCTGGTTCCACTGACTTACATTAAAAGTAGAGTAGGTTTTTTCCTTCTCTTGTAAAGTTACCGTTTTGGAGATGCAAGGTTTTCTTCCGTCAACAGCATATAAATCTAGCTCACCACCAAAACTAGTTCAGCCAACTAAAAACAACCACACTGAACTCAATTTAGAACACAACAGAAACCAAAACGACGGAGCAAAATGATGGCGAATGCACGAGGCCGAAAGTCGATTCGCGCAGCTTCCTATTCGAATTCTCAGTTCCACCTTAAATGATGCAGCAGTTATAAAATACAAGTCAGGAGGTTCAAGGCCAAGTCACTGGTGCTGGAGTCAAATTTCGAGTCGAGTCTCAAGCTATCAAATTTGTGACTCGAGTCTGACTCGAGTCCGAGTCATATGATTTGAGCCCGCATCTCTGCTTTAAAGCACTTTGTGTTTTCAGGTGTAGTTTATGTATATATACTAGAATTTTCAGCATGGTAATATAAACTGTGGCACAATTTCAAACCCCAAAATTATGACGTGGCACTGGCACAAACATACGGTCGTGTGCAAAAGTTTGTGGTGGTCAAATGCACTGACCGTTTTAATGCATTTTAATTACTTTTTATTTCCTGAATTTAACTGAGCGAAAGTTAAGGCATATTAAATATCTTATGTTTTAGTTATTTATTTCCAGCGAGTGAAACTGGGCAAATTGTGCACTAAATCCAGCTCTAAATGACGTATTTACATGTGTGGACTGTAGACTTATTTTTACTTAGAGAATCAACAAACCATAGTGCTTGACTAGGAGTGGTCAAACAACTGTGTACAGTGCTGTGAAAATGTTTCTGCCCCTTCTTCATTTCTTTTATTTTTGCATATTTGTCACACTTGAATGTTTCAGATCATCAAACTACTTTTCATATTTGACAGAAATAACCCAAGTAAACATAGAATTCTGTTTTTTAGCATAATCTCATGTATAGAAGGAAAAATGGTCAGCCCTAATCGGCCCCATGTGAAAAAGTAAGTGTGTGTGTGTGTGTGTGTGTGTGTGTGTGTGTGTGTGTGTGTGTGTGTGTATGAAACATTGTATCTCCAAAATGGTAACTTTACAGGAGAATGAAAAAACATACTCTACTTGTAATGGAAGTCAATGGAACCAGACGTTTTTCAGAGTAATTTTAGGCCATTTCTTTTGGCTCATTCATCATGAAGTTTTCACACAATGTAGGCCTTTTCAAACTCTGTCTGTAAAACTGTAAAAAAAAAAAAAAAAAAAATATATATATATATATATATATATATGTATATATAAAACCAGTTTAGCCATAGCTGCATGTATAAATTCATTCTAACATAGTACAAATCCTCTGCATGTTGCATACAATGTGTAAGAAGTTGTAAAAATAATAACATTGAAGCTGCAGATAATTCCGTAATAAATGAGAAAGCTGTATAACCGGGGGCGCAGCCAAGGGGCCCCTCTGTCCAGCCTAGTTATGCAAAGTGAGGCAGTCAGCCATCATCAGTAAAGCAGTCACCAGAGGAACGTTGTCCTTCCTGCTCTGTGTGAACAGCTAAGATTGTGAGTAGCTGCCAATCAGTTGCAGGAGTTTGACTGCACTGCACTTAATAATCGGCTTAGTTTCGCTTAATGAAGCACCAAAAACTGATTCATATCTCAGGAAAGCACAGGTAACATCTACGTCTACATAGCAGAGCGATTCAGTCTTATCTTCTCTGTGTGGATCACTTTTCCCTCTTCACGGCAAAAACGGGTATTATTAAACCAAAACATCTTAAATGTAGTCAATATAGCTAATATTGCGTCTGCAACACAGCGTAATATTAATTATGAGACTTTTGTTGAAATATTATAAGATTAATAAACCTGTTTCCACACATTTGAGAAATAAGGCAGATCATTTTGAAATTACACTCAAAAACAGATAAGTATATATCTGCCAATTAAACGACATGTCTTTTTATCTTAGGAAGATAAAAAGAGTCTAGAAATATAACGTCATTTTCGCTGTGCAGGATGTAAATAAAAACAGGATGCAGTGTTATGCAAATCACTTAACCCATGGTTTTAAACAAAAATACTACAAAGACAACAAATCAAATGTGGAAACTGAGAATTTTTATTGTTTTTTGAAAAATATCTGCCCTTTTTGAGTTTGATGCCAACAACATGTTCCAAAAAAGTTGGGACAGGGGCGTGTTTACCGCTGTGTTTAATCACCTCTTCTTTTAACAGCACTCGAAGTGTTTGGGAACTGAGGAGACGCTGCTGTAGGTCTGAAAGTGAACTGTTTTCCTATTCTTGTTAATACAGGATTTCAGCTGCTCAGCAGTTCAGTAGCTCGTTTGCCATATTTTTCATTTAATAATGCGCCAAATGTTATCAGTGGTGACCGGTCTGGGCTGTAGGCAGGTCAGTTTAGCACCCGGACTCTTTTAATACAGAGCAATGCTGCTGTAATACATGTAATACAATCGTCTTGCTGACATAATCAAGGCCTTCCCTGAAAAAGACGTCGTCTGGATGGCAGCACATGTTGCCAAAACACGTATATATCGTTCAGCATTAATGGCGCCTTCACAGATGTGCACACCACCCATGCCATGTGCACTAAAGCCCCCCTAACCCATCATGAAGACTGGCTTTTGAACTGTGCACTGATAACAAGCTGAGTGGTCTTTAGCCCAGAGGACTCAGTGTCCATGATTTCCAAAAAAATTTTAAATGCTGATTCGTCAGACCACAGGACACTTGTCCACTTCACCTCAGCCCGTTTTAAATGAGCAACCAGACATGGAACGTGGTCAGTGTTGTGCAGGGAATGTGCGGTTCTGATATATGAACCTTTTTGTCGTAGCTTAGCTGCTATCATACGTAGTATTCCTGTGGCTTTTCCTGTTAGCGCCACCTATCAGTGAGCTCCCACACCACCAATCAGTGAGCCTTCTGAAATATAAAATGCTGGAACGTGTTTATTTATCTGTGCAGTAGTGGAAAAGAAATGTGACACATGATATTTAGTTTAAATTATGACATCATTGTTACATGCGCAGTACCATATTACTACCCCACCGCCATAAACCCAGTTAAGAACACAGATCTAATATATGCACAGAACAGCATTATTAACTGCTCCTTTCATCTTTCCATTGCCTCCCTAATACACGCAGTGGGTCTCACCTGGCCCAGCGATGCACCTCTGTATAAAACCATTAATGAACTTCAAGGAACGTCTCAAGAAATGACTTAAAATAGCCGATTTTTAATATGATATTCCAATGTCTCATGCACCACTACTGCTTATATTGAAACACCCAATGTTATTAGTGAATAATTATTACTGACATGAGAAGCGATGTGGTGTGCAAAAGTTTGTGCACCCCGGTCAAGTTACATATTTTGTTGATGTTTTAAGGGAAAATACGTGAACGCGCTTCTGCACATTCCAACACACAGTTGCTGTTTATTTGCTGAATGTAACATGAAATGCATAAACTATGGCCTGTGCAAATGTTATGGCACATTTTCTATTCAATATTTTAAATGAGACAGTGTGCAGAAAAATTGTAGAAAATGTCGTGTTTGTTTTCACTCAGAAAATCAATTTTTGCATACGACCACTCAAGTTATATGCACTGCTGATTTCTGTTCTGTAGATAGATACAGAGAGATAGAGAGAGAGAGAGAGAGAGAGAGAGAGAGAGGGAGAGAGAGAGAGAGACAGTTTATGAAGTGTGCAGTGTTGTGTGGCATTGAATGTCATTTTTGAACGTTCATATTTTAGCGTTGCTATGGAGATAAAACAAGACAGCAGGAAATAATCACATCGTAATTGAATTTAACCATCAATGGATTACATAACAGAGACGTACTGACTCATCCGCTGCATTGGTTTGTGGAACTGATTATAAAACCCCCTGTTTGGTTCTGACAGACTTTAGAAAGAGAGGTGTTCTTTTTATCTGATGATGTTTGTCTTCCAGCAGTGATCAGAAATGCTCCCTTACCTACTCAGAACGTACTGTGGGTGAAGTGCATTTCCTCAGGTTTCAAACTTAGTTTCTCACGGCACTGAAAGGCGCTGTGATATTCTTTTTGAGAAACAGTGCCAGTGCTGTAGTTTCTGCAAGGAGGCTGGAGGGAGGAAGTTACGCTTTACCGTAACTGGAGTTTAACAGATTACATTACAGTAAACGTCTGTCAGATTACAAGAGCAACTGTCACCTGTGTTACATTTTTGATTCATCATCATTAACCGTAAAAGGAGTTCAGTCAAAAGAAATTGCACTTTTGTCAACTTTCTTTTTTTTTTTTTTTTGCAAAATAACCCACAGTTTTTAGACACCCCACATTTTTTTTCAATTGGATGTGGAAAAATGTGTCACACATGATTACTTTTACCTTTTCATTGCATGGCTTCTCATGTATGATCACTTTTTATTCACAGGATGTTACGCATGTTTACTTGTGAACATCAGTTGTCCTTTGCATGTAAAACACATTAGCAAGCCAACAATCAGAGAGACAATTCAGAAGAAACAACAAATTCCGAAAATGTAACAGCAAATTCCGAAAATGCAACAGCAAATTCAGAAAACGCAACAGCAAATTCAGAAAACGCAACAGGAAATTCAGAAAACGCAACAGCAAATTCAGAAAACACAACAGCAAATTCAGAAAACGCAACAGCAAATTCAGAAAACTCAACAGCAAATTCAGAAAATGCAACAGCAAATTCAGAAGAAACAGCAAATTTAGAAATGTAACAGCAAATTCAGAAAACTCAACAGCAAATTCAGAAATGTAACAGCAAATCCCGAAAATGCAACAGCAAATTCAGAAGAAACAACAAATTCAGAAAATGCAACAGCAAATTCAGAAAACTCAACAGCAAATTCAGAAAATGCAACAGCAAATTCCGAAAACATAACAGCAAATTCAGAAGAAACAACAAATTTAGAAATGTAACAGCAAATTCCGAAAATGCAACAGCAAATTCAGAAGAAACAACAAATTCAGAAAACGTAACAGCAAATTCAGAAAATGCAACAGCAAATTTTGAAAACGCAACAGCAAATTCAGAAAATGCAAGAGCAAATTCAGAAGAAACAGCAAATTTAGAAATGAAACAGCAAATTCATAAAATGCAACAGCAAATTCAGAAGAAACAGCAAATTCATAAAATGTAACAGCAAATTCATAAAATGTAACAGCAAATTCAGAAGAAACAGCAAATTCAGAAAATGCAACAGCAAATTTTGAAAATGCAACAGCAAATTCATAAAATGCAACAGCAAATTCATAAAATGCAACAGCAAATTCAGAAGAAACAGCAAATTTAGAAATGAAACAGCAAATTCAGAAAATGCAACAGCAAATTCAGAAAATGCAACAGCAAATTCAGAAAACATAACAGCAAATTCATAAAACGCAACAGCAAATTTAGAAAACGCAACAGCAAATTCAAAAACCACAGCAGCAAATTTAGAAAACGCAACAGCAAATTTAGAAAACATAATAGCAAATTCAGAAAACGCAACAGCAAATTCAGAAAACACAGCAGCAAATTTAGAAATGCGACAACAAATTCAGAAAACGCAACAGCAAATTTAGAAAAAGCACAACAGCAAATTTAGAAAACATAATAGCAAATTCAGAAAACGCAACAGCAAATTCAGAAAACACAGCAGCAAATTTAGAAAACGCAACAGCAAATTTAGAAAAAGCACAACAGCAAATTTAGAAATATAATAGCAAATGGAGAAATGCAACAGCAAATTCAGAAAACGCAACTGTAAATTCAGAAAACGCAACAGCAAATTTAGAAAAAGCACAACAGCAAATTTAGAAACATAATAGCAAATTTAGAAATGCGACAACAAATTCAGAAAACACAACAGCAAATTCAGAAAACGCAACAGCAAATTTAGAAAAAGCACAACAGCAAATTTAGAAACATAATAGCAAATGGAGAAATGCAACAGCAAATTCAGAAAACGCAACTGTAAATTTATGATCACAACAGCAAATTCAGAAAACGCAACAGAAAATTTAGAAAACACAACAGCAAATTCAGAAATGCAACAACAAAATTAGAAATGCAAAATGAGTTTGCTGTTGTGTTTCTGAATTTGCTGCTGTGGTTTTGGTTTGTTAATGCGTTTCACATCATCCACACTGTCCAAGCCTTTACACTGAGTGAGTGTAACAGCGAAACATTCCAGAAGTAAAATTCAGCTACACTAGACTTTAAAAAGCTGTAGAGATTTCCAGCATTTCTTCTGAAATGAAGGGCATTAATATGGAGTTTGTCCCTCTTTGCTTCAGTAACAGTCTCTACTCTACTGGGAAGGCCTTACACTAGATGCTAGAAGATTGCTGTGAGGATCTGGTAGCACATTAGTGAGGTCAGGTGCTGATGTTGGATGGTCAGTTCTGACACCACTCCAACTCGTCCCACAGTAGCATTATAGCATTATTGTAGTAACATTATGAGATATATTTAAGCTAATTGGCTAATTGGTTGCTACATTAGCACATTGCTCACAGTGCTCTTTACTGCATCTATAAAGAAGCCCCACATTTTCAGGTATTCGGTGGTTCTTGGTTGCGCCCTTTGCTAACATGCAAACCAGAACATCAGAGAGAAAAACATTTATTTTTTGACAGGAAGTTAAAAATCTTTAAAAACTTTCAAAGCTGTTGCGTAATCAATCACTGAGATTCATTCAGAGTCGTGTGATGTGAAATGATTCACTGTAGAGAAACTTGCTGACTTGGATGTCTTTACAGTGGTGGTGATGGGAACCAGGGGTCGCCATGACTACAACACAAATGTAGACTGTTCAAAACCACCAGTGAACCTACACGAGTCTCCTGGGTTTTTCTATGGAGCGCTGATGATGGCAAAATGGTGGAAAATCATAATAATAATAGTAATAATAATAATAATAATAAAGAATTCTGGACTATTTTGCCTCACAGCACCCTGCATGTAGCTCTCCAACTTCAATGGATTTATAAAGTACATTTTAGGCCAAATCTTCTCAAAACTATCATAAAACAGATACAATTAAAATAGTGGATGAATGTGTATTACTATTATTATTATAATTATTATTATTAGTAGTAGTAGTAGTAGGATTAGTATTATTATTATCATTGCCTACACAAAGTCTTCTCTTATGTTATTTATTAATTAATGTTAGTTATTTTATTCCTATGTGCATATTGACTGCACTGTAGTAGTCTTTGCAAATGAGACCTTTGACCCAGTTATTGTCAGTGAATATAGGTACTAATGAAACAATTAATAATCGCTGTACATTAGAGATAGATAATGGCTAGCTCTGGTTACTTGGTTGTACTTGGTTGCATGTATTTAAGTACGTTTTAGACACATTTGTACAGTTAATACTTTTTATTATGAATTTTACTGCAGTTTTAATTTTATATGCGGCTGTATTCAGTTATTCAAATGCACTTTTTTCACATTTATACATAAGCTGTTGATCCCTTTTTGGGGTATTCCTTCATTCTGTTGTGTCGATTTGACTCCTGGATTGCTTTACTGTTACTTGTCATTGTTGTCCAACGTCCAAAAAGCAAAAACCATCAAAAAAAAACCCAAATAAAAACAACAACTAAACCAAACAAAAGGAAGAAGTGAATTCATCAAGTTTTACAGTACGGTAATCACGGAATATGGGATTGTATTCCAAGCTATTTTGGAGCATTTCTATTGGTCCATTCATCATTACATTCCACAAACAGGCTACTTATCTGTCCAAGTCAACCTTCACCTGTCGCCGCATACGAGTAGCAAAAACTTCAGAAGACGGGAAAATTCTGATTATCAGATTAGAGTCACTTTGCTGCAAAACCAGTGAAACTCTCTGCCTGCATCTGCAGATAAAACCTACTTCCTGTGTATGCTAACTAGCAACAACCAACCACACACACACAAACTCTTACATTGCGCTCACACATACACACATGTACTAACGAAGGCTTAAGTAAACTCGACGCTAACAACAGCTTCTAACAATGACTTACAAAGTGTTACGTAAAAATATCTTCCCAGACAGCGAGCATATCGGTCAGCTGGCTCGATAAGGCCGGCACCCCGCTGACTATACGGCACTGCTGGTCCACCCTCGGACCACCCAGATTACTGTCCCGCACACAATCGCTAGTTTTTTTTTTAATCTCTGCAGACAAATTTTAAATGCACACAGACTTTTATTTAGAAACAAATATTAAAAACAGCTACGAGAGAAAAAAGAATGACTAGGCCTGATATAAACTGACTTTATAGAAAATGTGGTAGCTGACGCTGAGCGAGATTAAAATGACTTACTAAACCGCTTTACGATGTACAACTAAAGAAAAGAAGCAAAGATAGAACGTTAGTCGGACTGTAGGTGGAATTTTGTCTATTACTCTGCTTAACCGCCGGTGGAGCGCCGAGAAAACGCTGAGCAAAAGGCCACTGGACCACCAGCTTTGCCATCAGTGGGCCGACAGTGGTCTGCTGTCCTCTTGGGTTGTAAGTTGTTGCTAACTGGGTTCAAAAACGTGATGCTAAGTGTTCTGGCAAGGAAAAGGAGAGGAAAAGTATCCCATGAGGCTATTCGTTGAAATTGTCAGGTGAAACATTGATTTCTCATCTTTTTTGGAGCAAAGAAGGTTCTCGGGTTTACCCAGGGAGGCGTCCCCTGCGTGGCACGTCGCTTTTCTGCACTAGCCGTGTTTTAGCACGGCAGAGCGACAGAGGAAATGAAGCATTCTGCACCACATCACTGGATAGAACAGCGGAGAAGCACCGCAAAAGCCACACCTGCTGTACAAACTACTGCACCTCTACACCTCAATGACCACTTTATTAAGATCATCTTAAGCTCCACCTGCTTAATTGGTCGACACAGTTGCAGACTGTGGCTGCAGTTTATTAGCCCCCCCCCCACATAATCCATCATTGGTCAGTTTTCGACCACCGTTTTGTTGTCCAGATATTAGCGGTGACCCTGACGTGATGGTGGTGCTGGTATGAGCGTATCAGGATTAGCAGTGTTGCTGGAGTTTTTACACAAGTCAATATCACTGCTTTTGCAGTGGTGCACAGTAAATGTAATTAGTCTCTGTACTTTAGTATTTTTTGGTGTATCTGTACTGAAGTTTCTCCGTTCTGGGCGACTTTTTCCTTTCATTCCACTACATTTCAGAGTCTAATATCCGACTTTTTCCTCCTTCATTTTGAGAAATCTGTCGTTCCTTTTGGTTTCTGTGTGTATAAAAACGTAACATGTCAAAACGAAAGAAGTGCAAAGCCAGAGCACCAATCAGGGCCCAGCGGTCACTTTGTTTAGAGCTGGTTTTGACCTGTTGGTCATACCGACCCAGTGCAAGCAGTGCCCAGACATCAGTGACAGACTCATTAATGACGTTCTACTAAAAGACTGGTTTACCAAGAGAGACACTGGAGGACTTTCACCTGAAATGAGTTCATGAAGCCAGTCTGGTTATAAAAATGATAACAGGACATCAGAGCCAGAATTACTCTTTTAGTACTTTTACTTTATACTTAAGTACATTTGAAGGGAAATACTTTAGTACTTTTACTCAAGTTGAGGTCTAAAGGGAGGAACTTCTACTTTTACTGGAGGAATATTTTACCTTGGGTGTCTCGACTTTAACTCAAGTACATGATTGTAAGGGGGAGCGAGGGGGCGGACGCATGTGCTGAGATAAGCGAGATTTATTAGGGGCAAATCCACGGTCGTGGTCAAAACAGTCCAGGTTCATATAGCCAACATGGACAGATCGGGGGACAGACATGACAAAAACCAGAATCAACACATCAAACGGAGACCGAGACATCAAACAAAGACTGGCAAACACAGGGCTTAAGTATACAGGGAAAACGAGGGACAGGTGAAAACAATCAGGGGCGGAGTTACAAAAGGAGGGGCAGGACTACAGATACCAAAACAAACACACATGGACTAAAGCCAAACACGAACACATGGACAGGACTGGGAGGGGCCAATCGTGACAATGATTTGTGTACTTTGTGCTTTTGACACTCAAAAATCTGGCCACAAGCAGCTGTGGTCAGAATCCAATCACTGATGTAGGGCTGGAGGATAGCCAACAAGCTACTGCCTTGACCTGTACATCAGTAAAGTGGAGCTACAAGAGAGTCTAAAAGCCACCGTACACCAGATGTAGCATAGCATAGCATCACATAGCAATAAATTGAATGAAATAAAGCATTCAGCATCACTCACCACTCATCAGTCTTCACAAACTGCCTCATCCTGAGCCGAAAGATACGAGCTGAGAAAGGCCAGGCTAGTGAAGAAAGATGAGATATAAGATTATTGGCATTTGTGTGTTTATACTGCAAAACATGGGCGTCTTGTCACGAGAAATGACTTCAGATCTAGTTGATATATCTAATATTTCCCATTTGGGATGGTTGTGCACTAATTATAATACTATCTAACTTATTTCTAGGCATTATTTACTTGTTTAAGCTTTTATCAAGTTAAATTATTTGACTATGCTGGCAGATCATTTGGCTGGTTTCAAGCTCATTTCTTACAACAGGCAAAATGATCTGACAATATATCGAGATCATTTTAGCAGTAAAAGTGTAAAGAAACAAAGAAAGTGATCATAAATTAAGCTTGTAACAATCTCGACAGGAGAAATATAGATTTATTGACTATATTTAAGAAAATTGTAAATTTGTTTTGCAGTGTATACAGTAGACAGTCTTTCTTTGGGTGGATTTCAAGCAGCATGTGATCTACTGTGGCTTTCTGTGGTCTTCATATGGCTTTAATTTAATCTCGTAATGGCTCCTCCTCATTTCTACACTCACTGTCCATTTTATCAGCTCCACTGACCACATAGGTGCACTTTGTAGTTCTACAGTTACAGACTGTAGTCCATCTGTTTCTCTGATACTCTGTTACCCTGTTCTTCAGTGGTCAGGATCCCCATGGACCCTCACAGAGCAGGTACTATTTGGGTGGTGGGTCATTCTCAGAACGGCAGTAACACTGATACAGTGGTGGTGGTGTGTTAGTGTGTGTTGTGCTGGTTTGAGTGGATCAGACACAGCAGTGCTGCTGGAGTTTTTAAACACTGTGTCCACTCACTGTCCACTCTATTAGACACTCCCACCTTGTCGGTCCACCTTGTCAATGTAAAGTCAGAGATGATAGCTCAGCTGCTGCTGCACAGTTTGGGCCAGATGTTATTGGTTGGTGGACTATTCTCAGTTCAGAAACCCCAGCACTTCTGATCAACTCGTATCTGTGCAACACACACTAACATGTCACCACAGAACACTGAGGGGGGCTCCTGACCACTGAAGAACAGGGTAACAGAGTATCAGAGAAACAGATGGACTACAGTCTGTAACTGTAGAACTACAAAGCTTCTATACGGTCTTTGGAGCTGATTACATGGACAATGAGGTGTTTTTTTGAAGTTGTAGCTGATCGCTGTACATTAATATGTCTGTTAGCTTTAAATTAAACAGGGGATGTATTTCACAAGCTTCTAAGCATTCGTGTGAACTGCCATTAGCTTAGTACTAACATATTTCTAGGATCCCATAGGGCTGCCAGCAGAAAGTAGCTTTACCAAAGAGCCGTTCTTTTTCAAGTTTTGACATTGAGCTCTAACCGTCATGGTTTCCGATAAAGTGGCCAGGCCACATGCTACCATAAGGCCTGAGCAGACTTCGAAATTCTCAAGGGTTGTGCGAAGCTGATACTCTCTTAGTAAGGATGCTCCACGTGACCCTGTGACGTTTTGCGATGAGTTTCGTGACGGCTGGAAAATAAGCCTTTCACTGTTCTAACTATGGCAACGTTTGAGTTCAGAATACTGCCACCATTTAAGGTGGAACGGGGAAATTCGAACGAGAAGCCGGTGAATAGGAAGCCTCGTGCTCTTGTGAACCTACATAGACAGCAGTGTGCGAAGGTCTTAGGCAGCCAAGACACATTTTCACAATCTATTTGTTTGTGTAGTTTGTGTTCATTTGCTGAGAAAAGTGTTGATATTTGAATAAACAGAATTTATAGAATATGAATTCATAATGTGTGTGTGTTTCCCATCTCCAAGCCTCTCCTCCTCGAGGAAGTCCAGTATTATATGTAGTTAAAAAGCAGCTCCTGGTTTGACCAATCAGTGCTCAGTAAATTGAGCTCATGATGTCATTGATGATATTAACGAGTCTCTGTGGCGGCTGTGAAGGTGTCCAGGAAAAATATGGACCCGAGAAATTCTTGTTACTTTTTATTGTTTTGATGTTTATTTGAATATGCGAACATGCAAACAAAGCATCCGCATGACATCTGACGGTTGATCGTTTTCTCCGTCATGTTGTTCTCTGAAGACAGGCGCCCGTCGTCTCCGCCGAGGCCTTTGGTCCAGTGATTTCAAAGCGGCCTTCTTTTGCTCCGTACAGTGGCGTCGACAAACGCTGCACGTCTCACACATTGACAGATGAGCAAGTGTTAGAGTGTTAGACAGTAACAGCAAAAAGAGTGTCGAGTGCAGAACTGAGGAAAAAATGGCTTTTCTGCTCTCGTTGCTCTCGTTCATCGCCTGCGTCTGAGGAGAAATCGAGAGATTTGCTCTCGCACCTTTCTTTTCCCCTCTCTTTCACATGTGCGGTTTTTACACAGAACCCTATGAGGTAATTTCCTGAACATATATCCGACGGCACAGAGAGCTGAGGAAGAGGTAGAGAGAGAGAGAGAGAGAGAGAGAGAGAGAGAGAGAGAGAGGATGTAGAAGGGCCTTCTGCTCTGTCAGATAACACCATCTGTGTGCCACGGGGGAAGAAGTGACATTAAAATGATAATCAGATCAAACGTACACAGTTTGTTGGTGATGCTGTTAATCAGATAAGTTGTGTTTCAAACTTGAAGCTTCTTTAGTTTTGCGCTGTGATTTCTGACGCTGTGTGATTTGCTGTTGTTCGTGAACGCAGACTAAAGAACGCTGCATGGCCCAAAACAGTAGCAGCTATTGGAGGCCTACAGCTTTGTGCAAACTTCTGTCTGGTTTTACAGATAACAGTGTGTCATACTGTGTGTGTGTGTGTGTGTGTGTGTGTGTGTGTGTGTGTGTTGATGTGCTCTGCCATGTCTTCATGTTTTGCTACCACTGGCATTTTTAAAACTGTGCTGATGACTCCAGTGAGGAGAGGAGGTGAATGGCCTGAAGGCACAGATGGTCAGGAAGAGGAAACTGCTGCAGAGAGAGAGAGAGAGAGAGAGAGAGAGAGAGAGAGAGAGAGATGATGATGATGTAATGTTATTGGCCACTCTGTGCTTGCAATCAGAAGCTACTTGTATCTACCTGGGAGTTGCTCCCCCTTTGCAGCTACAACAGCCTCCACTCTTCTGGGAAGCTTTCTACAAAATGTTGGACAGAGTCTGTGGGAATGTTTGCCCGTTCATCCAGAAGAGCATTTGTGAGGTCAGGCACTGATGTTGGACAAGAGAACCCGGCTCGCAATCTCAGTTCAAGGTGTTTGATGGGGTTGAGGTCTGGGCTCAATGAGGTCAAGTCAAGTTCTTCCACACCAAACCCAGTCACGCTCGAATAGAAAAGGGTCTTTCCCAAACTTTTCCCACAAAGTTGGAAGTGTACAGTTGTCCAAAGTGTCTTTGTCTGCTGAAGCATTAGGATTCCCTTCACTGGAACTAAGGGTTCTAGGCCAACCCCTGAAAAACAACCCCATATCATTATCCCTCCTGCAGCAAACCTCACAGTTGGGGCAATGCAGTCAGGCAGGCAGACGTTCTCCAAACCCATACTCGTCTATCAGACTGCCAGATAGAGAAGCGTGATTCATCACTCCACAGAATACGTTTCCACTGCTCCACAGTCCTGTGGCAGCGCTTTACACCCTGTATCTGACGCTCAGCACCGTGCTTGGTGATATAAGGCGTGCATGCAGCTGCTCAGCGGTGGAAACCCTGCCATGAAGCTTCCGGCAGACAGTTTTAGTGGTGAAATTAGTGCCAGAGGAGATTTGAACTCTGCAGTTATTGATCAGCAGAACGCTGGTGACTTATGCTCTGTGCTCCTCAGAACTCGAAGACCCGCTCTATAATTTTACACAGTTACTTTGTTACTAAACACTTCCACTTTTCATAAGTATCACTCGCAGTTGATCTTTGAATATCTAGGAAGGAGGAAATTTTGCAAACCGACATGTGGCAACAGTAGCATCCTATTACAGCACCACGCCAGAATTCAGTGAGCTCTTTAAAACGACCCATTCTTTCACTAATGTGTGTAAAGGCTGCATGGCTAGGTGCTTGATTTTATACACCTGTGGCAATGAGACCAAAAGAAAAGACCCAAAATGACCTGGAAAAAACTCCCTCCTCCTGTAAAGTTACCATTTTGGAGATATGAGGTTTTCAACAGTTTTATATATATATATATATATATATATATATATATATATATATATATATATGTGTGTGTGTGTGTGTGTGTGTGTGTGTATAATGTATGTGCATATATCTATGTGTGTATTGTTATTATCACTATTACTATTGTCACTTAATTTGAATCCTTTCTTTCATCACCTTGGCAACAGGTTTTAATTGCAATCCATTCCAGTAAAGCTGTTAAAATAATTTTTAAAAAAATGAAAGGGAGTGAGAGAGAGAGAGAGAGAGAGAGAGACAGAGGAGAGAGGGAAAGATAAAGAGACAGAGAAAAGAGATGATGATGAGGATGTAATATCATTGGCCGCTTGGTGCTTAAAATCTAATTCAGAAACACTTCATTGGCTTTATCAAGTTCATGCCTGCTGCAATGGGTCCTGCAAATTCATAACACAGATAATAAACAGAAAATATTAATAAATGTAGTTCACAGCCACAAATGGCAGCGCAGAAACTAAGCGATGTAGCCTGCATGGTTTTCCCAGCTGTGTAGCTCAGGTGTGATTAAACTGTAGCCTTACTGTAAATTCAGACATCAGTAAACGAATCAAAACGTATAACAGGTGAAATCCTGCACATCTAACATGAATTGTGGTTACACTGGTAGTCAAAAATATGACATTATTTTATTCACCCTCTATTTGAGTCTCTGCAAACTGTCACCGGTGACATGACTCACTCGACCTATCACTGTGTTGGTTGTTGGCATGGCGACAATCAAACTAACAGCCCGGCTGTGTCTCAGCAGCTAGAACTGTTTGACAAGCATCACACGGATTCGTTTGCTTTCTGCTCCTTCACATGTAGTGCTGCGCCTCCAAAAGCTCAAACCGATGCTGCGTTTATCACCAGGTGAGATCTGTGAGGTTTCCCACCACCAAATCCCTCTGACACGCACTCAGAAAGTCAGACTTTCTCAGGAGCTCTGGCCGGTCTGAGTGGCTATTCCGTGACTTGACATGCCAGCACCCGTACAGCAATAAGTCATAGTTTACAAGCATATTTGAAGCTTTTTAACAGGCTTTTGATGTAAGTAACAAAACCTTTCTGTCGATTTTCAGTTTTTGGCATAATTTGAAAAATGGTTCTTGTCCTTTTCATTCATTTCAGGATGGATGGACCAAAAGTAATGGTCCAAAATGGCTTGGAAAGTCTGGTTCCATTGACTTACATTAAAAGCAAAGTATGTTTGTTCCTTCTCCTGCAAAGTTATGAGGTTTTGTTTCAAAAACAAGGCGATATGCTGTGTAAAGACAGGTGGCTAATTGTAAGGTTAAGCCATTCCGTGTGAGATTTCTGATCAAACTGCATGCTTTTCATGTCATTTTCCGGCGTTGCCATAGCCAATCGTCTCTAAAATCGACAGAGCACTTAATAGGACAAACGTCACAACAGCAAAGAGCTTCTTTATGGGTGGATATCGCTGGTGCTGCTGCACTGCGGGTCGACTTTTCCCCATTCCGGGACTAATAAGGGTCACTTAAGGTTGGTTAGCGGGTTCCCCTTTTGAGTCTTGGTTCCTCTAATATTTTCTCCTTCTTGCTCTGAAGGGGTTTTCCTTGCTGCTGTCACTCTTGGCGATGCTCGTCAGAGATGCTATATAAATAAACGTGACTTGTACTTGACGTGTCTTTGTGCACCAGGAGACATTGAATCTGTGAGGAAACCTACTGGGAGAAAGAAAAACAGGCAAATTTTCATGAAAAGAGATTTTATTCCGGACCATTTCTATTGGTCAGTGTATCGAGAAATGTTCAAGCAATACAAAGGCCGACTGGAGTCTTAAATTATAAAAAAATAGGTCTTTAAAGTAACAGCTGTACAGTGAGCCTACAGTTTAAGGGGTTAAGGGAACTGACTCAGTTCAAAAATGGAAAGCATGCATTAGAGCCATTGCTTCTGCTTTTGCCAGCCACAGACGAGAGCTGTGAGTACATGCAAGCAGGTATTAACTAAAGCTACACATTGGGTCAGTTGCCATGGCACCGTGTTACTGTCTCCACCTTCAGTGAGTAAGACAACAGAGAGAGAGAGAGAGAGAAATGTTAATGGTGATTGCCGCCCTGGCAGACTGCCACCTCAAGCTTGTGAGTAATCAGCTGTGTGTGTATGCTTGTGTATGTGTGTATGACCCCCCCATCCCACGCACAGACGGTGCGGCCTCACCACATCGGCTGTAATTAATAGCTGCCGGCCACCCGGGTCAATGTGCTCTGCTCAAGGCGCCTCTCTGAGGCTTTAGGGAACATCACTGCTGGCTCAGCTCCAGGTGGACCAAGCATGCCCACTTCCAGGCCTGTAGGGGGAGCTGGAGTGACTGGCAGAGGATGGAAAACAGTGTTACCTATTCACCAATTGTTAAGTGATACTTTCTTAATCCCACAAACGGGGAAATTCCACCTCCGCATTTAACCCATCCGTGAAGTGAAACACCACACACACACTAGTGAATAGACACACACACACTAGGGGGCAGTGAGCACACTAGCCCAGAGCGGTGGACAGCCCTATCCACAGCGCCCAGAGAGCAACTGGGAAGTTGGGGGTTAGGCGTCTTATTCAAGGACACCTCAGTCCTGGGGATTGAAACGGCAACCTTCTGGTCACAGGGCCAGTGCCCTAACCTCCAGCCCACGACTGCCCCGAAGTAAAGCTGTAAAGTTGTAATTAACAGGTCTCAGTGTTGCCCCAAGCTGCTGAACCGCAGGCGTAACATGAGTGATTCACTTGGTAAATTAAAAACAATTGCCAACATTCAGTTGGCAGTCATGATTAAACGTGACCAAAATGTTCCAATGTGTATTTGTTATTTAAAATAGCTTAAATAATGGAAATATTTGAAGAAAAAGGGATTTATTTTTTAAAGTGGGGTATTTGGTGAATTGTTGCCATATGGAAACAATGCACAATAGTACCATAGCACCATAAAATAAAAAAGCACCATAAAATCTCAATTTTATCTTAAAAAATGCTTTTTTTGGCAACAAAACCAAACAAATCCAACTTATACTTAACTCAATGTATGACCCCAATATTTACAAATAATGAAAACGAATACAATTCCGATTGGTATTTGGAATATATGGTAATTACAGCATCATAATAGGAATTTCTGGTCATGTGACGTCATCAAGTATTTATCTTTTTAAAGTGAAAAGAGCATTTTCCCACAATTAAATAGGAAAACACATCTCATGTTACTGCTTTTTATTAATACTGAGATGAAGTAATTGTTGCCATATGGCAACATCATGCAGTAGAGGGTTAAGATGGTCCTTAAGGGATCTTTACTAAGTTCCAGGTAATCAAAGAAGCACTTGCATGCTTAAAGGGTTCTTTAGGTTTCTTCAGATTGATGGAGAATGTGCTGTATATGATTATATAAGAACCTTTATGAGAAGTGTTCTAGACAGCACCAGAAAGGGTTCTTGTATTGTTGTGACATCAAGCTTATAACAATAGGAGAGGAGGAGCTATGTAGAACCATATACAACGCATTCGCCACCAATCTGAAGAATCTTTCCATGATGCATGCAAATGACTGTTCATGGTTATATATAGAACTACTGTCTTTACTAAAGAACCCATGAAGAACCATCTTTTTAAAAGAATGAAGCTAACTAGGAGGCCACTCTGGCTATCAAGGTAAACCTTGAAACCTTAAAGTTAGTAATAGTTAAGTTTAGTAACTAAGTAGTTTAAAGTTCTGTGTACAAGTCACAGAAACAACTTTTGAGCATCATTTGAGCTCAGCAGCTG
>NC_051224.1:38193704-38258704 GCF_015220715.1 Pygocentrus nattereri
ACACATGCACGCACACACACATATATACATACATACACATACACACACACACGCACACATATATACATACATACACACACACACACATGCACGCACACACACACATATATACATACATACACATACACACACATATATACATACATACATATATACACATACACACATGCACGCACACACACATATATACATACATACACATACACACACACACACACACACATATACATACATACACATACACACACACACACACACATATATACATACATACACACACACACACATGCACGCACACACACACATATATACATACATACACATACACACACATATATACATACATACATATATACACATACACACATGCACGCACACACACATATATACATACATACACATACACACACACACACACACACACATATACATACACACACACGCACACACACCTTGAGTCTGTCCCGACACTGAGTGCGCATCTCAAACACTTTCCCTTCACAAGAAAAACACACCTGTAATCACACGTGGTTTAGAAGCACAAATGAAAAAAGTGTAAATGGGTAAACGATAGTAATCATGTGGGAAAACGCCAAACCTGCATGACGGTGTGTGAAAAACGTCTAATCATATGAAAGAAACACGATCACGTGTGTTTAGACTCCTTACATGTCACATGTATGACACTTTTCTGAGAGTGATTCCCTAAATCTTTCGTTACGGCCCAAGTTACGACAGCTACTTCTGCCTTTTAACCTCCTGTATCTTAATGAGCCACATCAGCACGTCTGTTTGAGATCATCTAACACCGCGTGTGAGGAGAGTGGGGGATGGTCTAGGGATGCAGTTGGCATCGTGCTGTTTGTTGGGGTTCACTGCTTTTGAGCTTTAGCCTTGCAGCTCTAGGGCAGAACTAAAGAAGCAAATTTCAGACCAAACGTCTTGCCTGACTGCGTTTCAAGTAAGTTCAATAACTGCTAATTCGAACCTTTAAATGAATGCCTTAAAACAGTTTGACACATTTTGAAAGCAAGAAGCTTTTATAACACTCATGCGTCGCTTTTACAGGGTGCAGTGCTGTTTATACTGCGTCTCGAAACCGCAGTGAGACAAAATGCACCAGTGCTAATTGTGTCATGTTCAGAGTTTGTCTTCTAGTCTCTGGAGGGAAAAGACTAATGACATGTATCATTGAACACACTAATTATTCTCATCAGTACAACAGCCTGGCTGCACCACACAGATCTCACACACACACACACACACACACACACACTACAACATGCAACAGGAGGACAAGAGAGAAGGATTCATAAAAAAGGCAAATTAACTCAGATTTCTGGCCACTTTATTAGAAACACCTAACTTGTGCTTCCTCTAGCTGGCCACTTTATTAGAAACACCTAACTCATGCTTCCTCTAGCTGGCCACTTTATTAGAAACACCTACCTTGTGCTTCCTCTAACTGGCCACTTTATTAGAAACACCTAACTTGTGCTTCCTCTAGCTGGCCACTTTATTAGAAACACCTACCTTGTGCTTCCTCTAACTGGCCACTTTATTAGAAACACCTAACTTGTGCTTCCTCTAGCTGGCCACTTTATTAGAAACACCTAACTCATGCTTCCTCTAGCTGGCCACTTTATTAGAAACACCTACCTTGTGCTTCCTCTAGCTGGCCACTTTATTAGAAACACCTAACTCATGCTTCCTCTAGCTGGCCACTTTATTAGAAACACACATCTTGTAATCCCACTAACTGGCCACTTTATTAGAAACACCTAACTTGTGCTTCCTCTAGCTGGCCACTTTATTAGAAACACCTAACTCATGCTTCCTCTAGCTGGCCACTTTATTAGAAACACCTACCTTGTGCTTCCTCTAACTGGCCACTTTATTAGAAACACCTAACTTGTGCTTCCTCTAGCTGGCCACTTTATTAGAAACACCTACCTTGTGCTTCCTCTAACTGGCCACTTTATTAGAAACACCTAACTTGTGCTTCCTCTAGCTGGCCACTTTATTAGAAACACCTAACTCATGCTTCCTCTAGCTGGCCACTTTATTAGAAACACCTACCTTGTGCTTCCTCTAACTGGCCACTTTATTAGAAACACCTAACTTGTGCTTCCTCTAGCTGGCCACTTTATTAGAAACACCTACCTTGTGCTTCCTCTAACTGGCCACTTTATTAGAAACACCTAACTTGTGCTTCCTCTAGCTGGCCACTTTATTAGAAACACCTAACTCATGCTTCCTCTAGCTGGCCACTTTATTAGAAACACACATCTTGTAATCCCACTAACTGGCCACTTTATTAGAAACACCTACCTTGTACCTCCACTAACTGGCCACTTTATTAGAAACACCTACCTTATACAGTTCTTCCACTCCTTTTTAAGCCTGCAATTGCAAGAGGAAGGACGATTAACTGGACTGAATCATTATGAAGTCAGAGATTTATACATGTATAACGCATGGCTGTTGGATGCCTGCAGTTTAGCATGACTACATTATGTTTCTCCTCCTCTGTGAATTTTCTCTAAATGACAATTCCAGCTGCAACTGCTGTCTTGTTGCTGTGTCACCACAGCCTGCAAACTGTACCATCTAACAAGACCCCCAGAGTAAAGAGTCTGTATGTGTGTGGACAACCGAAAACGAGAAGTCGGCTATTCAGTAGTCCCCTCTGCACCAGCCCAAACCCACAGCGCATTATCACAGCAAGCACAGAGAGAAAAGGCACATTCCCACGTTTAAACTGGGAGACGAGGGGCAGGACGTCTGTCGTCTCTGATCGACATCAGGCAACATGCAAAAAAAAGCAAAGACATGCAAAAAGAGTGAGAGTAACACAGTGAAACGCATCATTGTTTAACCCTTAGAGGAGTTATTACACTCTTAGACCTCTGAAGCTGTGCTTCATTCTGTGGTCAGCATCATGCCCATTTAAAGAACTCCAGGTCTAGCAAATTTCTCTATGGGGAAAATGAAAGTTCTTGAAAATTGCCACTTTTACACCCTGGAACTAGATCAGTTTTGTCCTGCATTTATTGCTCCCGAGGGTAACGGGATCCTCTGAACTGGAAGGTTGTTTTGCAGTCAAAATGTAAGCAATGCTACAAACAAGCTAACAGTCCTATACTTCGAAAAAACATCTAACAAAGTCTACAATAGGCTGTCTGCAGTCATGTGACTCACTCACTGACATGCAAAACCAAGACGGAGTGCAGGAGTGGACGAGACAGAGGTCAGTACTGGGCTAGTTTAGCTGATATTTTAAGAGAAAGATTTGTTTTTAAAATTATGGAGCCCTGCTGGTGACATCCTGTATACATTAAAATAATGCATGGCCATGACTTAGTAAGGTGTGGGGATGAGATCCTAATGCATGGCCACAACTTAGTAAGGCACAGGGACAAGATCCTAATGCATGGCCAAGACTTAATAAGGTGTGAGGATGAGATCCTAATGCGTGGCCACAACTTAATAAGGCATGGGGAAGAGATCCTAATGCATGGCCACAACTTAGTAAGGTGTGGGGATGAGATCCTAATGTGTAGCCATGACTTAGTAAGGCAAGGGGACAAGATCTTAATGCATGGCCACAACTTAGGAAGGCATGGGGGCGAGATCCTAATGCATGGCCACAACTTAGTAAGGCATAGGGACAAGATCCTAATGCATGGCAAAGACTTAATAAGGTGTGAGGACGAGATCCTAATGCTTGGCCACAACTTAATAAGGCATGGGGAAGAGATCCTAATGCATGACCACAACTTAGTAAGGTGTGGGGATGAGATCCTAATGCATGGCCACAACTTAGTAAGGTGTGGGGATGAGATCCTAATGCATGGCCACAACTTAGTAAGGTGTGGGGATGAGATCCTAATGCATGGCCACAACTTAGTAAGGCATAGGGACAAGATCCTAATGCATGGCCACGACATAGTAATGTAAGGGAACAAGATCCTTGCTAAGTTGTGGTCACGCATTAGAATCTCAATCCCATGCCTCACTAAGTCGTGGCCATGACTTAATTATCTTGATCCCATGCCTTACTAAGCCATGGCCATGCATTATTCTTATTTATAGAGAAGAAAGACTTGAACTGAAAGACTTGCCTGACACTGAGGCAGCAGATACAAGCAACTATATCTCTGGGCTAGTTGTTAATGTTTGCTGGATGTTTTTCTTGACTGCAAAGAATCAATAAACCTGGCCAAAAATATCGAACTACAAGCCAGTCTGAAGAAAGGATGGCCAACACAAACTATGTGTTAGCAGATGATCTACAGCAGGCATGTCAAACTGGGCACCTTCCAGGACAAAGTGCTGCAGATTAGCGTTAATCCTCATCCAACACTCTGAATTCAGTTCATAAAGGCTTTGCCAATTAACCAATGAGCTGAGTCAGGTGTGTTTAACGAGGCAGGGTGCTGAAGTCTGCAATGCTTTGGCCTGCAAGGACTGGAACCTGACACAGGTTATACAGCCTCTAACTGAACTCCAAGGTGGTGGTACCAGAGGTGGGTTTCTGATAAAAAGGCCGGGGAGCGTCTGAGGATTTACACGTTTGAGCTCATGCTCCAGCCTGCTGAAACCGGCCAGAAAGCTTGATGTAATGGTGCAAATAAGCCATTCATCCGGAGACGAGATTAGTAGCAGGAGCAGACAGGCGGAGAGGAGGCGAGAGGAGCTGGGATGTTAATACTGCGAGACTGAAGCACTGAGCACCAGGAGGAGGAGGACAGGACCATAATTCTTGACCCAAATGAAAGCTGGCTATTCTAAAAGCTGACGTGAAGCCACTGACATACGGAATTCATATGAAGCCGTAGAGAGTCCGCATGCTGAGACGGGCGGTTTATGATGGATTTAACTTGCAGCAGAAGAAGAGAGGATGAAGTCATCATGGAAAACAGGCTAGGAAGAAGACAGCATTAGCCATTAGCATTAGCCTTGGAGCCAGTTGCGATGTCTCACACTACCGCACTGGAATGAGTGAAATCAAAATCATGCTGTATCAAATCGACTTGACGCAACCGTGTATATAATTTCTATGTGAATGTATTACATTAATTCAAGCTGTGTCCCAATTGCACAACTAGACTGTCCCATTTCACAGGCTCCATCATATGTGGCCCAGAAATGTACCCTTCTTTTCCACGGGTGGATCCTTCGCCAGCCAACATATCCCGAGGTTCAATGGGTCCCGGCCGAAGGTTCAAGAACATTGTTCAGCATTTCCCATTCCACCTTAAATGGTGGCGCCCCAAGCATTAGAATAATAACTACTCCACCTTTTAAGGTGGAACAGGAAGATTCAACGAGAAGCTGGCAAACTGGACGGTGACTTGAGCTTCATGTGTCTGTCTGCTTTTCCAATCTGGGTCAGTACTTCACAAGACTGGCAACGGAGGTTTTACTAAAAGACGGACAAAAGTTGTGTGTAATGCTAGCAGCTGAGGTGATATACTAAAATATATGTCATTTTAGTTGCTGCCATTACTTGCTTGGGTGTAAAAGAAGCATCCAGGTAAGGCCTAGTCCTTCATCAGCAAGGTGACTATGGTTTTAACGTCCAACTGTGTACCTTAAATAAGTTTATCCAAGGCGAAATGTACATATTCCTACCTTTTCATAGCCTAATGTTTAAGACAGGATGTGTGGAGTCAATGCCACTTATATATTACTGCAATATGGTATAAGTATAAGGCATCACAGTGGCGCAGTGGGTAGCGCTGTCGCCTCACAGCGAGGAGGGTCTGGGTTCAATTGACCGGGGTCCTCTCTGTGTGGAGTTTGCATGTTCTCCCCGTGTCTGCGTGGGTTTCCTCCGGGTTCTCCGGTTTCCTCCCACAGTCCAAAGACATGCAGTCAGGCCAGTTGGACATGCTACACTGCCCCTGGGTGTGAGTGACTGTCTGTGTCTGTCTGTCTGCCCTGCGATGGACTGGCGACCTGTCCAGGGTGTATCCTGGGATAGGCTCCAGCAACCACCGCGATCCTGAGGGAGAAGCGGCTTAGAAAATGGATGGATGGTACAAATATATTCCCTTACTAAAGATACCGAAGACGTACCTCTGAGGGTACCACCCCTGTGACAAGAAAGGTACCACCCCTGTGTTAGTTTGGTACCTTTCTTTCTGGGAGTGTAGGTTGAGACCCAGTGAACCGAGGGGTGTAGATGTGTGTCACTGTCTCTCTTACACTTTATATATCACTGTGTAAGCGTATTATGGAGACCAATGACACAGATTATGCTGAGGTCATGTGGGTGGGCCATGTGAGGTGAGGCAGAATGGTGGATTTCCACGTAATGTGCCAAACAGCCCACCCACCACAGTGATAAAAAGGACTGAGAGACATGGGTGTGGAGGCTGCCAACAGTATGGGCCGCCGGAGACAGTCTATTAACCATCACTGATGTTAGGGGTCATCTCGCTGACCTCAGAGCAGGCCCGCTCTATGGTAGCCTGGAGAGATTGATGGTCACTGCACTCAGGCCATTCATTCTATTCAAGTATCCTCCCACTTTCACTGCGAACATCGTGGCTCTGACTGCTAACCGCTTCTCAAAAGCGCATCAGCGTAAATCACACAGTTCCAAACAACAGCAACAGCTGCAACATCATGAAGCTGGAATTGTGTTCCGCTTGTTTTTAATAGATAATGGAGAGCTCCGCTTCCACACCCTGATCTATTTTTATACTGGTTAACATGGCAGATTTGCTGTAGAGAATGAGGCCTGACAAACACGAACCCTCTGAAAGGACTACTGATCATGAGTTAAAGCAGTAGTACTGCGAGATATTTTCCCTTAGCCCAAACTTAAATGGACAAAATTCAGCCTCCTCACAGCTGCTTTCACTGTTTTCAGCTATGCAATGGACTTTTGTCATGTTTACAGATAATACTGTGTCATACAGTGTCAGAAACCATATAATCAAGTCTAGTTAAGATTACCAACTCGAGGCAAGTGTGTGATGATTTAGGCTTGCTGTCAGAGCTGAATAAAACTCTGCACTGTTACTTATAGCACCTGTTAAATTAACAGCTTAATTATCAGCTGTCAAAATTTAAGTGCAAATTCAGCATTAAGGGATTTATTCATAAATCAGTGCTTTTGAAAACAACCCATAAGGTTTTCTTTTTAATGTATGAGATAAAAAGCTGTTTAGGGTAATAAGCAGAGTGCAGGGTAAAATCAATTAAAAGAGTGAGGCTGGAAAACTGCAGGGTAAAATGCATTAAAGCAGTAAAACTAAAACAGGGTGACTGCAGGATAAAATGCATTAACATAGTACAGTAAGTAAAGCAGGGAGTTGCTGGGTCCTATCACACTCCATCAAATATTTAAGATTGAATAAGCAGGTGGTGCTGCTGGGATGCAGACAGCGGCCTCAGCACACCTGGCTCTGCGCCTCCACGGCACTGTTCTGGAGCGCTGCAGCCCCCCCAGCCCCTCAGAGGGGGTTTGTACGGGGCTGGACAGGCAGCAGAGTACATCTCCCTCCCTCTCCAGCTGCTGCCTCTGAGGCTCTCTCAGGCTCAGCTGAGGGGATTGGGGGTGTGTAGGTGTGTGTGTGAGGGAGGAGAGGAATAAAATGGAGAAATAACAGTAACAGAGGAAAGTGTTTGTGTCCAGGATAAACATGAACACTGTGTAGATGTGCTCTCTACAAAAAATGCTTTTAGAAAGCAGCAGGTCAGCAAGAGTGGGACATCTTTAGAATAGAAGAGAATAGAATAGAATTCAACTTTATTGTCATTGCGTATGTCACAGGTACAAAGCAACGAAATGCAGTTTGCATCCATCCAGAAGTGCTTAGCAGCAATATAAATATATATCTTACAATGTACAGTAATTATAGTATATACAGGTTAAAAAAAAAAAATATGAGGGGGTATGAACATGAAGGAGGTTATACAGGTTATAAACAAGAATGTACAGGTTATAAATATGAGGGGTATAAGTACTATGAACAGGTTATAAATATGAGGGGGTATAAAGTACTATGAACAGGTTATAAATATGAAGGGGGATAAGTATGTACTTATGAACAGGTAGAGTATTTACACAGTATATACAGTAATGGGCAGTATATACAGCAGATGTAAGTGCCGGTAAGTGGTGTTGAGTGGTGTGTAAGTCTGTGTGTACAGTCCATTGTTATTTAGATGTCAGGAGGCAGAGTTCAGGAGTGTGACAGCTGTTGGGAAGAAGCTATTCCGGTACCGGGTGGTCTTAGTCCGGAGGCTCCTGTAGCGCCTCCCAGAGGGCAGGGGGGTGAAGAGTCTGTGTGCTGGGTGACTGGGATCTTTGATGATTTTCCCAGCCCTCTTCAGACACCGCTTCCTGTAGATGTCCTCTATGGCAGGAAGTGGTGCACCGATGATGCGCTGGGCAGTTTTCACCACTCTTTGCAGCGCCTTCCGGTCTGAGGCAGAGCAGCACCCGTACCATACTGTGATGCAGTTGGTCAGGATGCTCTCAATGGTGCAGCGATAGAAGTTCACCAGGATGTCTGAGGACAGGTGGTTCATCCTCAGCCTCCTCAGAAAGAAGAGGCGCTGGTGAGCCTTCTTTACCAGCTTGGAGCAGCTGGTCGTCCAGGTGAGATCCTTGGAGATGTGGACACCAAGGAACTTGAAGATGTTCACACGCTCCACTGCCGTCCCCTTGATGTGGATGGGTGGATGTGGGTCAGCATCATCTTTAAGATGAGAGGAATACGATTCAATGCTGTATTACTGTAACAGAAGCCAATCAAAAGCGGGAAGGGGGACGGGGGACGGGGGGAAGGGGCGGGGGACGGGGTGGAAGGGGCGGGGGCAATACCTCACAACAAGCTAAACTACAGCCTGGGCTGTAACAGGTAAGGTTCTATCAGCACTCAGGTGATGATGAACGGCGATTGGCAGATGATGGCGTTGTGATTGTTATGATCTCCCAGGGAATTCTGGGAGATTGAGTCAGTGAAGGGAATGAAGTCATATGACTGTGTGGCACTCACCTGATCTCCCCATGGAGTTCTGGGAGATCGAGTCCTTTGAAGCAAGCTCAGCAGGAGACGCACTGAAATTATGCTGAATGACAATAAGTCTGCTGTTAAACTTCAACACTGTTATGGACCTGTAGCTACTATTGCCAGCTCAACTTAAAGGGAACTCAAAGTTCTGACCAGTTCATTCTTTTAGATGTAAACAAAGTCATTCAGAGTGGTTTAATGTGACATGGTGATTTCAAGAGAAACTTACTCAGATGTCTTACAGTGGTGGTGATGGGAACCAGGGGTCACCATGGCTTCAACACAGATATAGACATTTTATTTACCATCCAGAACCACCAGAGAACCTACATGAGTCTTCTGAGTTTTATGTGGAATGATGGGAATGGAAAAATAGTGGAAAATGTAAAATAGTAACTTTACTTTGCGGACTATTTTACATCACTACACTCCTGCATGTATCCCTCCACCATGTATGTACTCAAAATACATTTTAGGCCAAAACCTTAAATTGAAGCTGTCATAGAACAATGTGTCATGCAATGTATTCAAAAACATTTCAGGTAATAACTTTATGTGTGAGGAGCTTTTAGAGGTGGACGTCTGGTTCCTATCACCACCACTGTGAACAGTTCTGACTCTGTAAGTTTCTATAGAACAGAGCATTTCGCACCAGACCGCTCTGAATGACTTTGTTCACCTCTCAGCCGTTTAGAAATGTGGAATGTTTAACAAATTGGTGGGGTTTGGTGGGGTTTCCCTTTAACTACCATGCTTTAACACTTGCCTGTTGTTTCTGTGTAAAATACTTTGGTGAGGTGTTAGCTTGCACGTAGGAGCACAGTGCCCGCTCCATGACGTCAGCGGTCTATCATTCTTTCAATGACCAAATCAATTATTTTATCTTGATTAATTACCTGAAGCAATGATCATCATTCAGCATTTGTTTTCATTGGACTGGTATCATCATTGTGGGCATGATCATAACCTGAACTCCTGGTGCAATGACCAAAAAGAGTCCCCCTCCAAACACACACACACACACACACACACACACACACACACACACACACACACACACACACACAAATATACCAATACACACCTGTGTATACCCACACAAACCCGACTCACATCCATTCATTAATAATACGGCTTTTGGCCCAAAGCTCACCACAGTAATAGCACTCATCTGCATTTGGCTATGTTCCCTTTGCCTCACTGTTCCAACACCAATCACATTTCAGTTCACTGGAGAGTGTCCAATCAGTGTGTATTACCTCAGGGGGGCAGAGGCTTCAGTGGAAGGAATAAGACCAAAAACAAAATCTGACCTTTTTGTGCAAAGGCCTCTACATGGTCAGTGTCGTAAAAGTCAGTCAGTTCAATCTGAGTAGTGACCTTGAAATAGTGTGAAATCTTCAAAATTGTTTCAAACTTTCTGTTGTTTGTTTTGTTGCTTCAATGAAAACAATTTTCATTTTTCTGTTAGGTGTCTTTGACACGACTGGACATGCATACAGTGCAAACAGAGAGACAAAGAGACAGATGGACAGAGAGATAGACGGACAGACACACTGACCAAAACAGTTTGGCAGAAACAGACAGAGAGACAGACACGCAAACACAGACAGAGACATGGACAAACAGACATATACACAGAGAGACAGACATATACAGAAACAGAGATGCAGACAGACAGACAGGCAGACAAATAGATAGACACAGACAGAAATATATGCAGATAGATAGATAGATAGATAGATAGATAGATAGATAGATAGATAGATAGATAGATAGATAGATAGATAGATAGATAGATAGATGCACAGACAGACACACAGACATATACACAGAGAGACAGACATATACACAAACAGAGATTCAGACAGACAGACAGGCAGACAAATAGATCCACAGACAGAAAGATAGAGACGTATGGACAGAGAGAGAGACAGCCAGACACACATGTAGACGGACAAAGAGGCATATAGACATGCGGACAGACAGTTAGACAGATGGACATATTGACACAGACAGAAATATATGCAGATACACAAGTAGACAGATAGACATATAGAAACACATGCAGACGCACAGACGCATATAGACACAGATGGACATATAGACAGACAGACAGACATATAAAGAGATAGGCACAAACACACAGACAGACAGATGGAGAGACAGACAGAGACAGATAGGCTGTTTGGCTGCAGGTGTGTGTTTGGATGCACACACTGGGAGCAGATGCTGCACTGAAAGCACACACACACACACACACACAAGAACATTAAACAATACACACACTGAGACGAGCTCAGAGAATGAGAATTAATACTGTTACATGGCAAACACACACCTGCACCCCAACACACACACACACACACACACCCACACACACACACACGAGAACATTAATCAATACACACACTGAGACGAGCTCAGAGAATGAGAATTTCATCCACATCGGTATATATATATATATTTTTTTCATTTTGAGGTATATTTCTGTAAAAATATTTTATTTACCTAGATCATAATAGATTAAATATAATCTGATAAATATAAATATAATCTATTAGAATATAATAATAGATTAGATTATTTACCTTTGTTCTATTTTTTTTTACTTGTTTCAAGTTAATTAGTGAAAAATTACTATTAGTACTATTACTAAAGTACTATTAAGTAATTTTACCCTTTATGCATATAATTGACTGGGAGGTTGTCTGGGACTGGGTTCTACGGACATTTTTCCTCGGAATATCACAGGAGCCTCTGAACTCTGAGGATGTTATGAATATTGCCACAAGCAAGATAACTGACCAGACTGAACTGACATCACCATCATAGCAAAAATACCCCACACAGACCAGCAGGCTCTGTCCAGGGTGGCAGTTTAGAGGGTTTGGCAGTTTTACGCTGCGGTTTGCGTAGCTAGTGTTTTCATATAACATCGTTAAAGTTTAATAGAAGATGTCATTTCAGTGCGCGGGGTGTTAGATTGCAGCTTTAGCCATATTTCAACCCCTTAATAACCTCGTAATTCAGAGGATCCAGTCACATTTAGGGGGAAAATGGACGTATCAGCTTTGGAACAGTTTTGTTTACCTCACAGACGCATTCGTTTTGCCATAGAGTAAAAAGTTCCTAACATGAACAAGATGCCAACAATACAGTGACACACAACTTCAGAGGTCTAACCACAACCCACAAATGCATTCTTTCAAAGCTACTGTTGTGAAGTTGAACCATCTTTTGGTGAAAATGATGAATGTAATGCAGGAGAGCTGGACTCACCTACAGTGACCTATAAGGTAGCTGTAGCTCACAAGGATCAACAAGAGATAACAGCCACAAAGCCACTAAACACTCTTTGTTTTGGTGAAAAGACGGTTGGCACAAATCTGAATGCCGTTTCAGAAAAGTACCAGAATGCCAGTGAGCAACGGCTGTTAAATGGAGCCAAAACAGTAACAGTGACAAAATCTCTGTAGGTATTTCCCCTAAAAGAGCACGAAACCAAGTCATCATGGCTAAATGAGCTCTAATAGTGATGGACATCACGGGAAATACTACATTTACACAGTAGGCTGATGCATTTTAATGTGCTTCCTTTCTATGCACATGTATTCATGTGGTACACATTATACACGTGTAATGTAATATATAGTGCTGCTTGAATGTTTGTGAACCCTTTGGAGTTTTTTTTTATTTCTGCATTAAATTGACCTAAAATGTAGTTTGCTAATGACCATATGGACAAGCCAGAAGGCTGTCCGAACAGTGCTTTGTAGACAGATGAGACCCAAATAGGCCTTTTTAGGTTTAAATGTGAAAGGAAGAAAGGAAAACCCTGCATTCTAGCATAAAAGCCTTATCCCATCTGTGAAACATGGTGGTGGTAGTATCATGGTTTGGGTCTGTTTTGCTGCATCTGGGCCAGGCGTGCCATCATTGATGGAACAATGAACTCTGAATTATACCACGAAATTCTAAAGGACAATGTCAGGGCATCTGTCTGTGAGCCGAAACTCAAGAGAACATGGGTCGTGCAGCTGGACAACGACTCGAAGCATTCAAGTCTTTCTACCAAAGAATGTTTTGGAATGGCCAAGTCAAAGTCCTGACCTTAATCCTGTAGAAATGTTGCTGAAGGACCTGAAGGACCTGAAGTCATGGGAGGAAACCCACCAACATAATCAACATAAGAGAATTGAAGCTTTTTTGTATGGAGGAATGGGCCAAAACTCCACCAAGCCAATGTGCAGGACTAATCAGCTGTTACCAGAAATGCTTAGTTGCAGTTCTCATACTTTTGCCTCTCACAGATCTGTAATATTAGATCATTTCCCTGAATAAATCAAGACCAAGTCTAATATTTTTGTCTCAGTTGTTTACTTTGGTTATCTTTATCTACTATTAGGAGTATTGGGAGATGTTTTAGGTCAAATTTATGCAGAAATCTAGAAAATAGAGAAAAATTGACCGCATGTCAATACAGTATATTGTTAATGTCGGTTGCTAAATACTTCTGTCAGTCATTCTTTCACATAAACACAGGCATTTCTGATTGACTTTCCTGCATAATTAAATAAATTTGATTCAAGTATTTTTATACTTACCACTTACATGTTTGTACTGTACGCTTACTCAAAACCTGTTTGGCATTTCAGTGTAATGTAGTTAAACTGTCTTGGTGCTTAACATCAAGTTAAATAATTTACTATGTTATAAAATATAAAAATAGCAAAATTAGGGCGACAAAGTCCTTTTCTCCTGACAGCAACAGTATAATCATACATTCATAATCATTGTCCTGGTCAAATTTTTATATATTTTTCATACATTTATATTTGTATGTTCCTGTTATATATATATATATATATATATATATGGACAAAAGTCTGGTTTCTTTGACTTTTTTACCATTAAATATTAAGTATGTTTTTTCACTTTCCATTTTTTAACACACCTTTAAAAACTATTTATCTTGCTTTTGCCCATGACATTAAAATAGAGTCATTAAAATCAATAAAAAGTTAATACACTGATTTTTCATGGTCCAATGTTTACCTTTAAGCACTTAAGCCCGGTAATTATGCTGATATATTTCATGTTGAGTCCATGTACACATTTCAATCGTGTCAATTTAAAGCAAACTTTGAGCAACTTTCTTCCAGCGTGCTGTAGATTTTTCAGAACTGCCGTAATATAAAAATGAAGCACTCGGCACTCTTCCTTTTCATAAAGTCTCAATTCGTAAATTTTATTTCATACAATACATTGTACAGTGAAATCTGATCTGGGGCCTGTGGTGAATGTACAAAGGAGAGTGAGCGCAGCGGAGAAAACCTCCCACAGTCCACTCCTCTCCACTCCGAACACAAGTTTCTGTTTGGAAGTCACTGCCTCTTTATTGCCGCCAGGCTAAATATGTACAATAAATTACAAGATGTGTTTTTATTTTTCTTCACTGTTCATTATTGCACAACATTTGTTTGGTTTTTATATGAACAGAATCAATAAAATAAAGCAATTGATCCATTTTTGACAATATTGTATAAAGAAAGCAAAAATAAACTGTTATGTATATATGCATGTATTTATATATAGTATATGTATATTCATAGACTCTGAAAAAAAAAACCTCAAAAATATCTGAAGGTGAAAGAATTGGGTTCACAGGTGGAACACCTTCAATCACAGGTGTCTGGAATAAACATTTCCATTAAAGATTTGTTTTATTTTATTACTGATTTACCAACACACACCTTAAAGCAGAGCTGAATGCTCAACCTCCAGAGTACGTTCCCGTTTAGATCAGCATTTCAACCACAAACGGGCAGAAAACATGGATTGACAGTCAAAGATGGGAACAGAGAGCTTTGTTTTGATGTGATTCTAGAGGATTACACTTACGCTCGGGTGGAGGACCAGGAGTCGGGATACAAAGAATTCGCTGGGAATGTCTATGACGGTTTAAAACTAACACATCATAGCGTATCGTCATCAACTGGAGCAAACGGAAGGCGTTTATGGGTCAGAATTGGCCTACAGGCCACAGTAGCGCACACAGTTCAACCCCAACACTTTCCAAACTACCCATCATTTCACACCACATCAGTTTCAAGAGTGTTTTTTTAAAAGCTGTAGTCAAAAACATGTTTAAGGGGGGTTTTTTGCACATTTTAAAAAAAGCGACTTTCTTTCTTCAAAAATGCAATTATTTTAAATATGTAAATCACACATTTGAACGTTTACTGAAAATAAAATACATTTATAATTACCAGTATGTCGCAGCTTATTTTGTCATAGTCTTCAGGTAAAATAAAATTACAGTATCCGTTTAGCTAGACTCCGTCATTAATTCCCAGGGCCAGAAAAAGTACAGAGAAGTGAAAGTTTGGGTACTGGGTCAAAATCTTACTCAATTAAAAGTGGAGAAAACCATATACTTGAGCATTCCTCAATTATATAAAAGTAAAAAGTATTTTTTTTTTCAACAAATAAATGATTTTTTTTTTTTTTTTGGTGATGTGAGTACTTAGTGGTACTAGCAGAGTTCCACCACCACACATGAGCCCAATGCATCCCAGCAGAACATCCGGGTGGAGAATGCCGCTGAACTCAAGAGAGTAGTAACAAAGCAAAGCATTGAAATACAGCATCTGTGATAATCTCTGTTCATACAAGCAGGTTCAGGCTGGATTTGAGTGAGGGTCAGGCTGTTTTTGGCCAGGTTCAGGCTGGGTTCGGACCGGGATCAGGCCAGGTTCAGGCTGGGTTCGGGCCGGGATCAGGCCAGGTTCAGGCTGGGTTCGGGCCGGGATCAGGCCAGGTTCAGGTTGGGATCAGGTCAGGTTCAGGCCAGGTTCAAGCTGGGCTCAGGCCAGGTTTAGGCCGGCTTCGGGATCAGATCAGGTTTGGGCCGGATTCAGGTTTCGAATTTAGTGGCACCAGTTGGGCCTGATTGGGTTGAGTTGCAGGTACGTGGTTCAATTTCACGTCTTCTAAAGGCGCAGATCTCTAGTCTTCACTCAAAGGCAAATTATCTTGATTGTGAGTATTTTTCTTTAACACATATAATTTGGTTGAATGCTTCAATAAAACCATTAATAATGCGCCTGACTGGTGAAAGAAAACGAGAAAACTCTCCTGATCTTCACGATTTGGGTCAAGTACTTTGAAAGACTAATGGAAATAAGGAAAAAAGCGTTTTTGGAAATGTCGCTGAATGAATGTACAATTCAATTTCAGTAACACTCAAGTAAAGTACAGACCAAAATAATTCTTAGGTACAGTACCAAAGCACAAGTAGTCAGAAAAAGTAACACTTTCCTGAAGTGTGGCATTCTTAGTGCTGCATTAACGTGTTAGTACTAGAAGAAAGGGGGTAAACTAGACTTTCCGCAGTGGAATATTCCATTAATTTTCCCAACTTTAGCATCAACTGTGGTGGAAGAACAAACCAGATATTGATGTATTTGGAAACACAGGTGCTGAATGGCCTTATTTAAGGTCCTTTCATGTACATCACCTGCTGACCTTCAATGAACAGGCGTTACTTGAAAGATAAGCATGTGCTGAAAACACTTTTTTGGCTAAAATAGTTGCTAATACCACCATCACCTATGCAAAGTTTACAGAACTTGACGTCGCCGTTGGCTTTGTACCGGTGCTAAAGCCCTACAGTAAAGTGTTACCATATTTTAATGCTCAAATGAACCTGATTCTCCGCCGTTCCCCTCTGGGATGAGTAAAGTATTCTGACTCTGATTCTGAGTCTTCTTCTCCCAAAATCAGCCTCCCTGCTTTCTCGGATAACATACAGACCCACGTCACAACATCCACAAAGCTCCCTGCCCAGGGATCAAGACCCTCTCAATATGCTAACGGTATGCTTATAGCCAACATGCTATTTTTTCTAATCCTCGCCTTCACTCTCCATAAAATTGGAGCGTTCCTTTTGTCTGTACACCAGCGAGCCTGCTAGTCTCTTTCCGTTCCTCCACTGAGAAATCTCTTCCCTCATTCTCAAGCCGCTGAATTTCATTCAATTTGCCACTCGGCTGGCCGCCCCGTAAACACTCCGGAGAGGAGCGAAAGCCGCAGAGCCCCAGAATCGCCAGGGAAGGAACAGTTAGCATATCACTCGCGCTCCCTTCTTCCTCGCATCCTGTTTGGATGCCTTATCTGGAGCAGCCCAGCTTCACTTTATCGCTGTGCTGCATAGAAAGGCTGGAGCGCCGGGTGCCGTGTGAAGCGGAGAGCGATGATGATAGCAGGGCTGTCTTTGTGGAAGTCTTTATGAACTACAGCAGTGAGGAGAGAGAAATGCTCTGTATACATCACTCCCTGCTGCTATTGCATATCACTAACTTTACCTACAAGGTCTTCATGGAATCGTGCAATATGTCAGAGTAAGGAACCACAACGGCCTTAGAGGCCTCACTTATCACCAGCACGCTGAATTATTGTGTTGTGTTGAATGTGCTCATTTCAATCCATACCACATCTGTGCTTGTGAGTACACTCTTCACAAAAAGGGCTCTATATAGTACCAAAAACGGGTTCTTTGGCTTGTAACAACTCCTTTTTGGTGCTATATAGAACCTTTTTTCAAATTCCTGTACTTTTATAAATCAAAATAATGCATGGCCACCACTTAGTAAGGTGTGGGAATGAGATGATTAAGCCGTAGCCTTGACTTAGTGAGGCATGGGAACGAAATTGTGGCTTACTACATCATAGCCACGCATTAGGATCTCATTCCCACGGTTTAATAAGTCACGACTTAATCATCTCATTTCCACACCTTACTAAATTGTGGCCACGCATTGTTTTTATTTATGCAGGATATCAGCAGCGGGGCTCTGTAATGTCTTGACATCAAAGTAAACATAAGACTTCATCACAACTATGTCGTATGAAGTTACGAAGTTAAAATGTAAGTTTAGAGCAAAAACACAATAATAACACTCATTGCCAATTGATCAATGTTGTTGAGGATGCTTTATTTTGTAGTTCTATACTGTATATATTCTAATATATTTTAATGGCTTTATTTGTATCTGTTATCAGTTCACTAGTCCTGTGGAAAGCAGGTTTTATTGATATCAAATGCATTTTGTGTCCTTACATTGTCATGTGTATTGTGTTTATTCAAACGTGCAAATAAAATGGCAAATTGTACATACACAAAATCAATTAAATAATAAATGTTCTTTTTAGTGTTTCCTGCTGCTTTGGTGAGGAATTTTCTTTCCTTACTAATTATTATTTTTATATTATTGCTGACCAAAGAAAAACAAGTATCTCCAAAATCGTAACGTTACAGGAGCAAAGACTCTCTTACCTTTCAATCAAAGTCAATGTAGAAATATTATATTCCAATGATTTTAGTGCATTTCTATTGGTTCATTCATCATGAAATATTTATGCAACGTGAAAGACGGCTGGTGTGTTGAAATGATTTATAAAAATAAAAATTGACAAAACGGGAGGTACAGTACGGTGCAAAAGTCTTAGGACCCAAGACACATTTTCAGAATCTATTCATTTGGTGTAGTTTGTGTTTATTTGCTGAGAAAAGTGTTAATATTTGAATAAACAAAATTGATTGAATATTAATAATGATTATGTATCATATAAACAGTAAATAGTGACTAACACTGGATGTGAGTGTGTTTGTTTACCCATTTCCAAGCCTCTCCTCGAGGAAGCCCAGTATTATATGTAGATATATATATATATATATATATATATATATATATATATATATATATATAATACATATATTAAAAAGCAGCTCCTGGTTTGACCAATAATTTATTTGAATTATGAATATGACTTTATTCTGATGTATGTTGTGATAAACTCACTGCTGAGGTAGACTGTTTAAAAATTTGCTTAGACGCCTAAAACGTTCCCACAGTACTGTACGTGGTTTTCATTGGACAGCAAACATATTCAGTACTATTTAAATGGCCAACCAATAATAATAATAACATTATTTAAAGAGAAAATGATTTGCTACACCTGTAATATTCTTTACATGAACTTCTTTACATATTTTATTTTCTTGCGCAACGTCAGATTAAAGATTTTACTTCTAGTGAACCACGAAAGCTTAAACCTACTAGAGTCTCATTTCTAATACAACCATCTTCATCCTGGGCAGCAAATGCGTTAACACTAAACCTTCTGGGAGCATCGTGGACACCCAGTTCTCCTTTCTTCTATCCTCTTTTCTTCTGCCACTTTCCCCTCCTTCATCACCATGCTGTCACACTTTTTACCTCTCTTCTTCCTCCCTTCCACCCCCCGACCCATCACCCCACCCCCCCCACACCCCCCCCGGCTGCCTGTCCGTCCAGCTAAACATCAAAGCGGCCGAGCCTCGAGAAGGCTTAGCCATAGACATGCTAATGCAGTTAACCGTTCGTTCATGCGCGCAGAAGGCACGGCTGCCTAAAGCCCAACGGGACGTCCCTCCATAAGCCGACACAAGCTCACATACATACAGCTCTTAGAAGTCAGACACCACTTACGATAAAGAAAACATGCTGTAATTACAATATGAATTCTTTCTCATAGCTCATTGAAACAAGCAGAGAAATTGTGAGAAAAGTGGATAAATAAGTAAATAGAAAAGAACATTTTATTATATTATAGGCAGCCTAGTCAGTGGTGGACAGTAACTGAGTAACTGAGTAAATGTAATTAGTCTCTGTACTTTAGTATTTTTGGTGTATCTGTACTGAAGTTTCTCCATTTCTGGAGAATTCTGGTCTAATATCCGACTTTTTCCTCCTACATTCTGAGAAATCTGTCGCTCCTTTTGGTTTCTGTGTGTATAAAAACGTCACATGTCAAAACGAAAGAAGCGCAAAGCCAGAGCACCAATCAGGGCCCAGCGGTCACTTTGTTTAGAGCTGGTTTTGACCTGTTGGTCATACCGACCCAGTGCAGCACGCGGTTCAACGTCAGCGCAGCAGCGTAAAACTTTGAGAGAGTCTGTTCAACATAAATGATGAACTAACCTAACTTTGTGTAAATAGAGCTCAATATAGAAATATGTCCACATATGCAGTCGAGACTGACGCGGCTTTTTTCTGAATTTCTACAAACACCATTTCATTTTATAGTAAATGAGTTTGGGCTGGTTTATGTTTATGAACAGTCGCCTACAGATCAACATAGTAAAGGAGCTCATCTGTGATCCTGAGTTTAAAGCCAGTTTTTATTCAACTTAAACTTGGAACTAAGTTGTAAATAAATCTGAAACTGAAACTTTGCTTGTGTGTAAAAAGTGATTTCAGAGCCACTCGGTTCTCCCTGATGGAAACTGTTTACCTTCAGTGTTTTGTGCTTCTGATCATTTTAATAGACGTCAGCGTCACTAATTAATGACGTTCTATTAAAAGACTGGTTTACCAAGAGAGACGCTGGAGGACTTTCACCTGAAATGAGTTCATGAAGCCAGTCTGGTTATAAAAATGATAACAGGACATCAGAGCCAGAATTACTCTTTTAGTACTTTTACTTTATACTTAAGTACATTTGAAGGCAAATACTTTAGTACTTTTACTGAAGTACTAAACTATTCATAGTAAAAAATAGCTCATCAGATTAACCTAAAAAACATACTTCATGTGATAACAAGTAAATTAATTAGCTTTATTTCATCTAAATAAACACTTTGCGTGAATGATTCTTGAGTTGAATAAAAATAAATTATTTGCTTGTTAATATAATAATAAATAATTTTTTCAGGTTGGTCTGAAGAGACACATTTTTACTGTGTAACTTCACAAAATAAGCTTTCTTTTTTTATTTTTCTGCATCATTTTTTTACATTTTGACTAAATGTCATGATTTTCATGAATTTCCGTAGTCGTGGTCGGAAATGACAAAAATTATGCTAGCTTGTATTAAAAGTAAAATTTTTACTTTCTCCCATAAAATTATAATTTTTGAGATTTTTTTTGGGATGAAATACAAAAAAAATGTATGAAGGAAACAGAATTAAATTTAAAATGTATGAAGGAAACAGAAACAGGTGAGAAGATGAGGCAAAGCTAGAAGTTGAAGAGAGCAGCTGTATTTCTATGAGTGTAACGTTATGCATGTAAACGCAATCCATTATGTAACCAGTAGGGATGTAAGATGCATTGACACACGGTGGTGCATTGATCTGAAGGTGGCATCGGTTATGAAACGTTAGAATGGACACTATTTGATGAAGTGTGCCTTCACTTGTGGGTTCCAAAGCAAATTCTCAAGCTATTTTCAAAGGTAAATATCCCCAAATTTTATTGTGCACGTTTACGGCCTATATTCTACCACTTATTCCAATCATGTAGTTGCTTTAAGTGGATTTTTGTGAAAAAATTCTGAATCCAAAAGTGCTGACATACTAAAATAATCTAATTGAATGTAAACATGGGTGAAATATGACATTGAATTTCTGTGCTGAATGACATTATTAAATTGAGAGTAATAGGACTAATAAATTACTATGTAATTACTTTGGTAATTATGTAATAGTAACTAAGTGATGCTACTCAAATGTGTAACAAAACGACAATAACATTAGACTTCTTTCCAGGCATATTACATTCTAAAGCGCATTATTCAGTTTTTTATGCATTACAGCACAAACTGAGTTATTCTTAAACTAAAGCAGTGGGCAATAAAAGCCTGGCCATTTCAGAGGTTATAGAACCATTGGGATTCTGGCTTGGTCCATTCCCATGGGCCATTTTGACCATGTGTAAGGAAATGGTGTGAGAGGGGACCTGGGCTGTCCAGGCTTTCTAGGTGTGTTTATCCAATCAGGTTGGGTTTGTACAGGGCCGTGCTGAGGATTCTGATGGGGCTGGAGGAAATGCACCACAGTGTATCGTATAAAAAGCCCCATGCTGTTTGATGGGATTGCGCCAGTAGGAATCAGGGGATCAGGAACTTGCCCAGGATTGGACGGCCCACTAAAGAGCCTATATTGCAAAGGGAACTGAGTCTATATTGCATCTCAGACGTGTTTTGTTTATGTCCATAGGAGGTAAAATGAGCTTTGGTCATCAAAGTTTTGGACTTAATCCAGAGGGTCGCACTAGTCAATCAAATTGGTGTGGAGGCTCAAAGCTTCATGCATGAATTCCGCTAAGGCTGGATGAGAAACATGCATGTTAGTTACATCCTGTACTGGAGGTTCTGGCTTCAGAAGGGCTTCCTGGAACCTGTGGTTCAGCAGCATATGCCACCCGAAAAACCAGGGCTGTTTCAACCCCAATGTGAGTGCATGTACACAACCCATCAACACTTTAGAAACATCTACTGAGGTTTTAATTATTTTTACTCTTTTCCATTTTGTAGACAGCAAAAGCATCAAACCTGAAGCCTTTTTGGAGCTGGATTAGTTTTATCTTGTAAGGTTTATTAATTTCAGTAATTTTACAATAAGATCCATGATTTTAATCCAGAATGAATGTGTAGTTTTACAGTCTGACTGTAATAATTGTGGCATGATTTCAAATCCAGTATGAATCTGCAACAAATCTTTATTTTTAACATAAGTCAATGGAATCAAATTTTTTTTTCTTTTGATGTATTAATCCAGACTCTGAGTCTTCAGAATGAGAGATAGAGAGAGAGACAGAGAGAGAGAGACAGAGAGAGAGAGACAGAGAGAGAAGTAGAAATATTAGAAATATACTTTATAGAAAAGTATAGAAATAAAAGTGAAAATATTAAGATAAAAATATATCATTTTAATAAACCAAGGCTTTTTTGTACTCCTTATACAACATATTGGTATTAATTTTATGTATATGTGAATATATGTATGAATACATGATGCACCTCATGAGCCCGAGTGGCTTGCATGTATGTTCCAGTACAAACACGGTATTAAAGGGCAGCTGTGCTTGAGACTGGCTGTATCTTATACTGTATCATAGGATGCAGTCAGTAAGCACATATACACTAATGTAGGATTTACCTGACCTTCAGTAGCCGGTTTGCCTTAATATCTGTGAAGCAAATGCTTTCATGACCAGAAATGCTTCAGTCATGGAATAAAGTCTCTCTGTTGGTTGCAAACTAAAAATTTTTTTTAGAAATCCCTCCATTCCTCCTCTGGACCCGAAGCTCTGTAAGAGGAAACATGAATAGACGCATGTTTGCCGGGACGCATGAGCAGAAATGACTTTGAAGTTTATTTGCTTTAATTTTCCCGTGGCTCAGACAGCAACCGGAATCACGTCTTTTTAAACAGGTCATAGTTTTTAACAAAACGCAGCATGTCTCCTCGCTCTCACGCCAACCTTTAATATTCCCTCTGATTTGTGGAAGGTCAGTGCATAATTTGTGGTGGTTGCAACACTTACATGTGAGCTATAAGAGCTGCTGTCCATTCTGCACTTCCTGAAGGACGCGGATAGTTCATCCGAATAATTTGCACGCTTTATCCCTTAGAACTTTGGGAATTTTTTGGCATTTTGGGTATTCAGATATGCCATTGTTTGACATGTAAATGCCAACAGAAATTTGATATCTTTATGAATTTGGCCAATTTTTGAAAAAGTCTGGAGTGTCTGTGAGTAAAAATAAACAATTAGTATAAAATGATGTTTATTGATTTTCTGTCCTCTTGGATTCAGGCTGAGTGCCCAAACTCTGAAATACAGCAAGACAGGCTTTATTTTGAATCCCAAATTGAGTTGCATATTTAATATCAGATATGTTTAATACACTAAATAAATGTACACTGAAAGACAGAGCTAGAGCTAGATATGATTTTTTATAATATTTGTCATATTTATTGTTATCTATATGTTAAAATGTGCTTCAGGGCCTGTTTGTGTGATTTTGAGGGGAAGTGCACTCGGCGTAGTCGATTGGAAAAAGGCCATTAGTGGCTTTTTCACGTTTTTTGCCACCCCTCCCCCACTCTCAGCTCAGAAGCATGCGCTGACCGCATGGCTAACCTTAAGCTTCAGTTGAGTTGTTTTTTAAGTGTATTCAGCTGTAAATTTCTCATTATCAGCACTAAACACAGAGTCTGAGTCAATCAAACGACTGTTTGAGACACGGGGGAAAGTTCTAGAGTCATACATGCACAGTCAGCCATTTAAACCGAGCATTTAAATGAAGTAAACCCAGGATCTGAACGGTGGTTCTCTGATCTGGTTTAATGACTGGATCTTTGCTAAAACTCAGCGTAAGTGCACAGCGTAAGTCCTGCTAAGCTGTGATGTGTGAATTGTGTGGCTGTTTTAATCCACTAAACTGTTGCTAGGTGGTTGCAGTGGCCTCTAAGGTGACTGCTAGGGTGTTGCTATGTGGTTGCTTTGGCATTGCAGGTGACCTATGGGGTGTTAGGTGGGTCTGACAGTTCAGTGGTTGCGATGTTATCTCTAATGGTTACTATGGTGTTCCTTGCTAAGGTGTTGCTACTGATTTTATTCGCATGGTCCGAAGACAGCTCGTGTAGTCTTCCTAGGTTCCTCTGCTTAGTAATTATTGGCCTATTTCTCTCCTCCCATTTCTAATGAAAGTTTACACAGCTGGCTCCCTCACTAGGCTTGGCTCTCTGGATCAGTCTTAGATCGGTTTAGATCTTACTCAACCCCTTACATGGCCAGGCCCACCAGCAGGCCTTAAGGTTTATTACACACTTCTATAACCTAAGAATACCTCAGCCAGTTTACGTGATATAATAAGCCTGGAATATTAAGGGATTAAGTAATTGTAAATACTATATCACACTGGAAGCTTTTGCTTTACAACATTGCACAGTGTCCTGTGGGGTCCCACAGGGGTCTATATTGGGCCAGTTGCTTTTTTATCTATGTTGCTGCTTTTTATTAACTATTCACTTTAATCAGTTAAAGGGGGCAAACGCAAATACACTGAATGGATCACCACTGAGATGGTTTTGCAGGGTTAAAGTACACAGAAACTGAGCAGTCAGCTGGATCTGAAGGACAAATAAGAGCTGATTCAAATCTCCTGCATCAACAGATAACATCCAGGGAGCTCAGAGATAACATCCACAAAGACTGCAAGCTTTTTCAAACACAGCACCTAGAGAGAGAGACAGGGAGCGAGGCCTCTGCTGCTTTGTGTTTCCGAGCTTGCAGTGCTGATTCATATTTTAAGTGCTAAGCTCTGAGGAGGAATCCGCGTGGGTTCGAATGCTAAATGAAACATCATGGCCCTCAGCCGTCAATTAAACATATATTAATCTGTATGAATAATGGGGCAATGCCGCGATGAACAGAACACTGAACGGAAGATGAACTTGCATGAGCTCGCTTTCAGAGTGGAATTTGGGAATTAATTGAATAATGAAGGGTATTATCACCCGTACGCTGATATTCAGGGTTATGAAATTATTAATGGTAATTGTGATTTAGTAAATGCTCAGAGTGTTGTGGCACTGCATTTTTCAGCTGTCTGGCTGACAACAGTGATTACAGCCATTTCTGCTGTTGAGTACACAATAAGCAGGTCATGCAAAAAAAAAAAATTAAAATTCCCGAGCTGAAGAGCTACAAATTCAATCCCCAAGTCTTAAAGGAGACCACACCCACTCACCCAGCCTTCATATTGAATAACCACGCCCACTCACCCAGCCTTCATACTGAATAACCACGCCCACTCATCCAGCCTTCGTACTGAATAACCACCCCCACTCATCCAGCCTTCATACTTAGCAAACACACCCACTCACCCAGCCTTCGTACTGAATAACCACGCCCACTCATCCAGCCTTCATACTTAGCAAACACACCCACTCACCCAGCCTTCGTACTGAATAACCACGCCCACTCATCCAGCCTTCATACTTAGCAAACACACCCACTCACCCAGCCTTCGTACTGAATAACCACGCCCACTCATCCAGCCTTTGTACTGAATAACCACGCCCACTCACCCAGCCTTCGTACTGAATAACCACGCCCACTCACCCAGCCTTCATACTGAATAACCACGCCCACTCACCCAGCCTTCGTACTGAATAACCACGCCCACTCATCCAGCCTTTGTACTGAATAACCACGCCCACTCACCCAGCCTTCGTACTGAATAACCACGCCCACTCGCCCAGCCTTCGTACTGAATAACCACGCCCACTCGCCCAGCCTTCGTACTGAATAACCACGCCCACTCACCCAGCCTTCGTACTGAATAACCACGCCCACTCACCCAGCCTTCGTATTGAATAACCACACCCACTCACCCAGCCTTCATACTGAATAACCACACCCACTCACCCAGCCTTCGTACTGAATAACCACGCCCACTCACCCAGCCTTCGTACTGAATAACCACGCCCACTCACCCAGCCTTCGTACTGAATAACCACACCCACTCACAATGTTCTGTCAAGAGTTCATTTTCCCAAATTTTTGTTGTCAACTGCAGTGGTAAAAAGAACCTCTTGCTGTTGATTTCCACAATTAGAGTACAGAGCGAGACTGTTTAGAGTTTACTTTGAAAACCATCTATCATCATAATGCTGTCACCACTGCACTGCTTTCATGGCTGCGTAGCGCAGGACACATAAGGCACTGGATGATGTTTCTTTTTGATACTAATATGTAAACACAGTAAAACAAAACAACAACTTTTCATCAGATCCAAATCGTAATAAATACAAACACAAATGTGGTATGGATTGAATGTTTAGAATCTGCACTATTTCTCTACTTGTTTCAATAAGCTACTATTGAGAAATTAAAAATACCTAATTATGATACGTTTTTGTTATCAGTGATAAAAACGGAGACTTTTGAAGGTAATTAAAGAAGCCAGCAGGGGGCGCATTACTTTAGCCATCTACACGTCTCATGTGGATTTAAAGGATGCTTCTGTTTAGAACTGAGGATGAAGATGAAGAAATGCAGCCCACTCGCACTGCAGCAGAGATTTTGGAACACATAACTGTCGTCCTGCTGTTGCCAGTGGAGACGTTTCACTTTTGCTGGACTTCTTTTATCTGCTGACTTTCCTGATCCTGAGATAAATGTAGCAGAGCTTAAATAACTGTGCCCTGGCAGCGTGTCAGCAACTGCTCACCTTCCACATCCTCAATAAGAGAGAGAGAGAGAGAATAAAAAGGGAGATGAGAGAGAGAGAGAGAGAGAGAGAGAGAGAGAGAGAGAGAGAGAGAGAGAATAAAAAGGGAGATGAGAGACAGAGAAAGTAGAAAGAAAGAGTGAGGACATAGAAAGAGTGAGCTGGAGAGAGAGAGGGTGAGAGTTGGAACGACTGAGAGACAGAAAATGCAGAAAGAGAGAGAGAATGAGAGAGAAAGAAGAAAGTTAAGGAAGATAAGAAAATGATAAAAACAGAAAAAAGGAGAGAGAGAGAGAGAGAGGAGAGAAAGAAAGGGTGAGAGAGAGGAAAGTGGAGACATGGGAGCAAGAGAGGAAGGATGGTAGAAAGAGGTAGAGAGAGAAAAAGAGTAGAAAGAACGAGTGTAAGAGAGAAAACAGAAAAAAGGAGACGAGAGAGAGAGACAGAGAGAGAGAGAGAGAGAGAGAGAGAGACAGAGAGAGAGAGAGAGACAGAGAGAGAGGGAGAGAGAGAGAGAGAGAGACAGAGAGAGAGAGAGAGAGAGAGAGAGAGAGAGAGAGAGAGAGAGAGAGACAGAGACAGAGAGAGAGAGAGAGAGAGAGACAGAGAGAGAGAGAGAGAGAGAGAGAGAGACAGAGAGAGGGAGAGACAGAGAGAGAGAGAGAGAGAGAGAGAGAGAGAGAGAGAGAATCCTTCCCGGTAGTAGTTCCTTCTTCATGGCAGTTAAACAGACACTATAACACTATAAAGTGTCTGAATGATTTGACTCCAGGTTCTCCTTCACTGGTGCTCTCTGACTACTCCTGATCATTAATGGAGCTCATTTCTGGCCTTCGAGTGTGCTGCTGATTCACCTTTGCTTTATTTGAAAGCATCCCTCAGCGATTAGCTCCCACTTTGACCCCCAGCAGCACAGAAGCACCATAATTACCGAGTCTGCAGATAACACTGCAACACTGCTATGATGTCACGGGCCCTCTATACAACACACACTTCCAATAACGCGAGTAATTAGATGTCAAAACTCGACTACAAAAGACTATGGAAAAAACCCCAGAGATGAAACCCTGCCTGAAGGAAGCGCATGCAGATAGAAATGCTATCTTTACCACTGTTGTTCAAAAGTTTGGAATGAGCTTTCAATCATGTAAAACCTGGTTGGAGATAAATGTATAAAGTTCTAATAAAATCAAGCTCCAGAATGACGTTTAAGTAGTATCCGATGTAGTAGGTGATCATTCTAAGTTATAACAGTATAGTAAGCTCACCAGACAAAACATTAGTCTGGGCAAGTTTCTGGATGTGGGTGACATCAGTGTTCAGCCAGTCTTGCAACAAAAAATTTCGTGGACGCCTTCCCTGGCGTCCTACTTGGTTCCAGGTAGTCCCACAGATTTTCAAGAGGATTCAAGCCTGGGGATTTTTCAGGCCAGTCCAAATGTGTGAAGCTCCTGCATGTTCATCATGCCAATCAGTCACATTTACAGCCCTGTGAATGTGAAAATTGTCATCTTACAATTCAGGGATAGGAATGTTATGTTCCAGTAAGATGATGAGCAAAAGGCAAAACCTGGTTGTCCAGCTGCTCAGTGTAGGCACTGTGGTTCAAATTCACTGTCACCTCAACCAAAGGACCCATATCTGTGTAATTAAAACACTCTCAGAACATCAAGAGCTCCTCCAGCTTGAACCACACCTTGCAAGCAGTCCTCAATGAAGGCTTCCTGAGGTCTGCGATGAGCGCCAAGCATCATTCACATACAGGCAGGTCCGAGATTCATCTGACCAGATAACACATTTCCAGTCATGAACAGTCCAGTTTTTGTGCTTCTTCATCCACTGTAACAGGGCAACTTTGTGAGTAGAAGTGAGTAAAGGCCTCTTGCATGCCACTTATGTCCATGGTGTTCAGTTCCATACTGTTCTTTCAGAAATTGGTTGTGAAGGGCCTGCGTTGACATCTAGAATTCTTGCCCGGAAGAAAAGCGATTTTTATTCACAAGCTGTGGAACCTGGCGATGGCAGTTTCATCTTTTGGACACAATTTCTGATGAGAATTTCCTGTAGACTGGGATTTTTGCCTCTGTTGGTGGACACGTATGACTGTATGCTCCAGTACACCTGCAAATTCATCTACTTCTGTCACACTCTGGCTTTTGGCATGGCCAAATGCAATCACTCCTTTTTGCCAGTCATTAACACCTGCTTTGTGACCCATTTTCTACATATTGAAGGAGCCATTCACTGCACTGTACCACCTCTTCTCAATCTATGAATCGCGTTGCTCACCCTGCAGATATTTATAGCCCGATTATCCTTGTGCAACACCATCTACAGGAGCCCGAAGTTAAACCTTAAGCATGCAAGGTGACAATTTTTTTTTGTCTGGGGAGCTTATATTATTTATCGTTTATCAACGTCTTGATAACGAAATGCTTGAAATATTGAATAAAACATTGAAATATACATTCTGCTTTCAAGTTCATGACAATTTAACCTACTCTGTACAAATCGCTATATTATTACAACCAGCTATTTCAAACTTTTGAATGGTAGTGTATGCAGATGCGGATCCTTGTCGAATTCGATGGTTGCCCACTGAGTCTCATGCTGATTATCTCCTTCTACTTGTGTGAAAGAGGATTAGTGTCTTGTGTGTGTAAATCTAATGGCAAATTTGGGCTGTGAGGCGGCACGCTCAAGCGGCGGAGCGGAGGACCTGCTGACATTTGGAGAAGCAGGGATGGCTGGGGGGAGAGAGGAAGTGCGAGGTGAGGGGGAAGAAACACTTGTGCTCTTGCTTCAGTGGCTTACAAAACCAAGCATTCCTAGCATCTCTGACTCATTCCTAAGCCCCCCGACCCCCACCCCTTAACCCGCTCTTGAGGGTCCCTGAGGGGACAAGCTACATGGTGGCTACAGAGAATAAAGGGATGAATCAAAATTTCTGAAAACACAAACAAGTCTAAAAAAATCAAATGCGAAAAATTAATGTGTTAGATGTTCTCAAATCTGAGATCTGAGTGCAGCATAGAGTCTGTATTTTATAAGGTTCAGAGGTTGTTTACAGACCGCAGGCAAATCGGATTTGTTTCTCAAATCAGGCCTTTCGAGGCGACTGGCCGTGCTGTTATTTATGAGTGATCAGATCATATTTGTGTATCCCGACATCACCAGCCTATCTGTATGGTTCGCTGCAGTAAACGTAGGCGTAAGTATCTACGTAGCTCCGTCGGTGACGCAGATTCAGGAGAGGTGGAGGTGCATCATCTCACTCTCCAAACTCTTCACAATTCTCTGGCATAAGCATGAATCTTTGGCGCTCTTCTTGAATCCCAGCACTTCTGTCACTCTGGATTTGACAATGCCGTGGTTTGTCATGTTGTGAATGACACAAAAAAAACACTTTGAAATCTGATTTGAGCGGCCAGAGCATCCAGACTGAGACACATTTGCTAAATTTCCATGTGTTTTTTGCTGTCCAGACAATCAAAAGTCTTTCTAGACAAAATCCGGACACGACAAAAATCAGATTTAGGCTGACAGTCTGAACAAGGTCAACAAGGAGTTCCAAGCAGGCCTTCTGCAGAATGGAAAAAAACGAATGTGGTACAATGTAAATGGTGATAGTGGTCAGTGGCCACTATTGGCATTTTTTTTATCTGACAGGCAGTGTAGGATGTTACGGTTTCTAATCGGCAAACATGCATTTTGCCATTGTGACCACAGGTGGGAAAACAGTATATGCATTCTCTTTTCAAAGCAAACCACCAAGCGAAAATGTATTCCTCTGTGCAACACTCAAAGGCTAGCTTTGCCAAATTTGACAAATCAATTTGATAACTTGGAGGGGCTGCTTTTCAAATAACACCTTGAAATTTCAAATAACAATTTGGCCAACCCCGGTGGCAACTGCTGGCATGCATGTGTTGGTGTTGAAACTTCAGATAAGGAGTTTTGAGGCCTGGTTTGACAGTCTCGGGTGACGCATAACCCTAGTCATCTTGTAGGTGTCTTTAAGGAAATAAAAGAAAATGCACAGTCAATTGTGCCGGGAAACATAGGCTGCACGTCAACACTCGGTCAGCAAGTAAAGTAAAACGAGGAAGACTTCAAGGGTGTGAAAATAAACAGACCTCTTGGTCCGAAACAGAAACCTTTCTCACCCTCAGACTCTCGAAAATGCATGAAGGTTTCATTGTCATTGGTAGCATAGCACACATGCAGTTCAAATATACAAAGTTATGTACACACGTTCACCTCATGATACAGTGATCAGTCCATCCTAGAGTGCTTGATAAAACCTCGTCTAATACTCTACGCCATTAGATGCCAGCCTTACATAAGCCTTTCATAAACATGACATGACACCCAGTACAGTCCATAGCATCTTCCCAGTTGGAATTTTAGATTAGGACAGTGACGCTTAGGCTACTGCTACGAACATAGCAATGGCTACCATGCAATCAGACCATTTCAGTAGTATATCACAATTGCAGATAGTAGAGATTAGAATAAACATACCCGTACAGGACGTTACGTACAGTTAAGGTTAGGGCTTGAGGGCAGAGTTACTCCTTCTTTGGAGGTCCGAAGAAAATAGCCCTCTGCTACAAAACTGTGGCAAGATTGGGCTAATCTGCTTGACGGTCAGTGCCAGTGTTGTGCCATATTCATGATACACCGATGTAAGCTTATGAGCTCAAGGCATTAAAGGAGGTGTCGAAACACAAGCGCTCCCAATTCACTCACAGTCCTCCCTTCTTACTCGGCTCTAAAAAAACAGAGCGTTCGTTAGTGGTATGTTCCAAGGCCCTGAGTTCTAAATGACCTCATTTGTTCATCGTCACTGGCGGCAGCCCATAATTCATGTGGTAGGAAAAGTTCTGATTGGCCAGATACTCCTGCTTAGATCATGTGGGTAGCTCTATTCTGTTACCACGAAATATTCTATTTGGACATATTTAGGGCATACAAAGCTTTCATTTATTGCTGCATCGTCAGACTCTCATCGTCTTGTCCATGGATAAGCAGTATTGTCTTAAAATATCCAAGAAAATCTTGGAAAGTGAGAAAGCCCTTCATGTTTGTGTCTTTTTTAAGTAACCCTAGCGCTTCAATGATCTCCGACTAATACTGAGCACTGTGAATAGAACTAGTGCAGACTCGATTATATACTACTTAACACTATTGATATACTGTATAATTGTTAATCAATGATATCTCCACATTATGGACAGACAACCACTACCAAATGAAGTTCAACAGGTCGAGCCAATTTGAATCACCTGAATTCTAGCAAAAAAAAGAGAAAAAAAACCACATCAGGGATGCCAAATGCTACAATAGACTACACTAAAACATCAGTTCCGCATTAGCTGCTTTGAGTGTCATACGTACAGGTTTAAAAGATGCTCAGTTTATACTCGAACCGAATGGCTTGCCAATCCAAGCTAGTGGAACACAAAGCGAATCAGAGTGCAATTTGTGAAATTTAAAGAGTAATAAGGATAAACATCCAGTAACCATGCCAAAAAACAGTGTTGTTAGTGATTTACCCTGTCGCATGTCTAATAAACCTAGTTATGTCATATGACACTCAAATTAAAGCTTTCAAAACATTGTCAAAGTTTTTTCGATCAGTACCACGAAGCTCAGGCTTCTGTTTTCCACCGCAACATCTTCCAGCGATGCAATACTCCTTCACATCGTTGATTCCGCCTTCGACGTCGACGAGCAATCCACGTTTTAAAATCTACAACTTTTTTTTTGTTGTTGTTTTGCATGGTTGTTTTCTTCCCATGTACAAAAACCCATCCCCTTTTACCAAAGTTATAAAACTGGAAGTCACTTGCAGGAAACAACAAGTCAGATGGAGAAACATTAGGGACGGGGTAAGGACAAGGCAACCACAACATATCCGATTCCCCTCCAATCCAGTTTATAAAAAATATCTAAGTAAAAATCTGTTATCAACCAGCATTGACATCTTCACATGGTTTAAAATTTCAGCTCGTCTGCAGAAAGATGCTTTCATGCAGAAGATTGTGGGAGGTTTTTTTTTTTTTTTGCACCTGGCATTTTCTTTTTCTGAGGCAGGAGTCGTCCTTGGGCAAAGACTCGTCTCGTTTTGCTCCTTTCGCCGAGACCAGATCCTCTCGCTACTCCAGCTCCACTCAGCAGTGTTTGACCTTGGCGGGTGGTCTCCAACTGGGAGTGAATCAGCCATCTCGACCCTTCTCTTTCACTTGACGAAACTGAACTTCAAAAGCCAGCAAATGTGTCGGGAGGCTCAAAGCAGTGCACTTCCTTTCCTTCTAGCACACATACACACACAGACATGGACACACACGGACGCATGCAAGCACACAATAACGTTCTACAGTTTACTTCATGTGCACGATGTTGCTGAATATAGTTTGGATTCTACAACCTTCCACCGCAAGATGCTTTTATTCCTAATTGCATGTGCATGCCCTTTCTACAAGAAGCAAAAAAGTTCTTAACTGCAGTCCCTTTGTCGGTCTTTGAATGTCAGCTACGTCCTTAATTTTTTAATTTTTATTGAATCCACCAAAACGTGAACAGAAAACTCCAACAGCGACTGCCGCGCTTCATGCGCTTGCATTCAGACTCCCTGATTTGACTCAGCCATCGGGATCCATTGGCAGCTTTGTGAAGACTTTTGTCTCCTTACAGCTTTGTTCCCGTTGGAAGGATGTCACCCTTCCCCTGAACTTCCTCATCCACAATGCTCTCAACCACAGGTGGGAACCACTCCCATGAATGAATACAAAATGGGAACAGGCCACAAATGAAAAGAGAGAATAGAGCGAGACCAGGTTTGGTTTTTCAGGGTTGAGTACGAAATATCACGTTGAATGTCTCCGTGTCAAAAAAAAGAAGAGGAAAAAAAAAACACGGAGAGGTAGAGTGGTGGACCTTGGAGTGAAACAACAACAACAAAAAGAATATTTCATCTGTTTTTCCTGGAACCCACCACTGTTACTTGACTTGTGTTTTCTTCTTCATATTCTGATGCTTCCGATGGTTCTTTCCTAGCCCCTTTCCTCCCCTCCACCCATGGGGTGGCGAGGTGGCCCTGGGGGTCCATCACAAACAGTTGCCTAGGTTCCTTTCCCCGGGCTGAATTGGCACCCTGCTCCAAATCTCCCGTGCTGTTGCACTTCTTCACCAAAGGGGGCGCTAGAGAGCTAGGCAAAAGCAGTGAAGTCAAAGACAGGCTGCTCATTGTCTCTGAAAACTGTTCGCTGGTGCAGGCCTGGCTGGAGCCCTGCCAGGTTTCTCCAGGGCTACTGCTGCTTTGGCTGCGCTGGTGCCCCCTGTTGACCTGTAGGGATGACGCAGCAGACCCGTCCGGCCTCAGGGTCTCTGTGGAAATGCCACTGGTGCTCCTGTTGGGCAGTGGCTCCAGCAGAGGCAAGGGGAAATCAGGTTCCTTTGGAGAAGAGATGCTGAAGCTTAGCCCTTCCTCCATGGTGGTCTGCAGGCTTCCCTCTGAGCTCCCCGTGGCCAGGGATGAGTCACTGTGAGACGCATACTGAGGAAACACAGAGTAAAACCAAGACACGTGGACTTTATTGCTCCACCACTACCTCATCCACTTCTTTCCAATGGCACAAAATATAAAAATGAGCAAAATGTTTTTTGTTTTTTTTATATTTTGATCAGTTGTCAATTATACACAATGGTCAGGAACCACCAAATTTATACCCAAAATTGCTCACTTCACTTTGATTGAATTAAATTTACTTGTATAGCACTTCACAGCGGCACTATACAATGGTTTGTTTGAGCTTATAGTCATTCCATTTGGGCACAAAAATGCACCCACCTGCGTGGTGAGCAGTTTGCAGCCTCCAGGGGAACGCAAGGAGGCCCAGGATGCTGGAGAGGTCATTCTGAGGCCTCGGGACTTGTGGCTCCTGGGGGGTGCCGGAAGGGCCGCTGCTGCTGGATGGAAGAACTCTGCAGGGAGATGGAAAGGAGTGGAGGAGTCACTCGCACTCCCAGGAATGCCTCTATCTCCTCTGCTACTGCTGCTACAAAGAGCACCACCTGCAGAAAGACAAAGACAGGGAAATATATTCTCTACCTACTTGAACTTTATGATATTTCAAATATTAAACACCATCTGCGCAACCCTAAATTTGTCAAACCTCTAGCATATCAGCACAGACTCTTTATTTTCTAGACTTTTCCAGAAAACACATACATTATAGTCAAGGCATATTCATAATAATAAGATATATCATAGGTCATAGAAACAAGAGAAACTGGAACGAAAGCGCAGAAAAGCATGATTTGCAAAGGGGCTGAGAAAACATCACTCATTTAAACACACATAAGTACTAAGAACTAAACAAGTAGCAGATGAAAACAGTCGGAGTCAGAATGCCCATAAAGTGATTATCATGGTAACCACAAACTAAATACCTACTGTAAATGTGTGGCATGCATATGCAGAAGCCTAAAACACATCAAATCCATAACATGTGTCTCTGAAACTATTCTCCTGAGGTTACCAATACTATGGCGGGCTGGTGTATGAGGGTGCTGGAGTTGTCTTTGAGCCCCCTCCTCAGCACCGGTGCTGTGGACTCGAGACGGCCGTCGCATCAATTCCTTCCCACCTCCTGCTGCTTCCTCCCCACTGCCACGCTCCTCCTGTGCAGAGGAAACACAAGAGGGCTGTTAGCTTTAGCGTATTAGCACTTTCATCACCCTGCAACAGCTGTTAGCTCTTTCCCATCTCTACACTTATTGCCTTTGGGGCAAAACAAACTCATCAAGCTGAAATGGACCACCAACAGCATCTAATATTACCCTGTGAAACCACAACCAGGGATACTGTATGTAGGATGAGGCTACTACAGCTATAATATGCTATAATAAAGTTTCCTATACAATATTGTGAACGGAAGAAAAGCATATGAGCAAAATGAAAGTGTGCAGTTTGTGAACCATTTACACTCCAGTTATCCTAATTTTGGTGCCTGCAAATTCATTCATTTCTGTAAAGCAATGTATTATAGAACTAAAAACTTTGCTGTGATGAGGTAATATGCCCCTTTAGGAGCCTTGAAGCTAACGCTTTAGCATTAGTTGGAAAACAATTGGTGAGTTTGCTCAGTTAGCTACAGTAGCCTTAGGCAACAGGTGTTAAATAAAAGCACCGTACAATTAAGCCAGCCACAAATGAGATTTGCATCAAAAAATCCAAAGGTAATATACATTTGTATGCAAAAGTTTGGACTACCCTGGCTGACTTATTGACTTTTACAGTGACAATAAGTATAAGCAAACTATTTTAAAAACAACACTTAAAAAACACTTTATCAAAAAATCCGTAAAAGAGTAATTGTAGCATGCACAGATATTTCCGGCATTTGGCAGACACTCTTATAATTTGATCTTTTTTTTTTTTTTTACACAGGTAGTGTTGGGAGTCTTGCCCAAGGACTCTTAGTGGTATAGTGTAGGGTGCCTGCCCAGGCAGGGATTGAACCCCAGTCTCCAGCGTAGAAGGCAGAAATGCTACCCAGAGATGCTACCCACTACACTACACCACACCAACCACAGACATTTGGAGACCCTTCCATCTGTAAGATCTCAGTATTATAACACATTAGGCCTTAATTACCACATTTGGACTGGTCAGGGAAGTCAATAACTGTTATAAGGAAGTGATCAGCTGATAAGCGTAATGAATTCTTTGACTCTTCGAAATTTAACAACCGTGAAACAGAAAATGAAGCAAATTGGTTCCAGCAAAGCAGTAAAATGCTTTGAGAGGCTCTTCTGAATTGAGGACATGATCAGGACGCACAGTAGAAATGATGTGTGAAATTTCCACTGTGCGAAAAGTCATTAAGCAATGGCTGTTAACCCCTTTAATGACTAGGACCTGCCAGCAGCCCCGGAGTTTTATTTCACACTTCTATAACCTAAGAATAGCTCAACCAGTTTGCCTGTAGTTGCTGAATAATAAGGCTTAGTATGTAATAAGCCTGGGATTTTAAGGGGTAAAAGGAATTGTGGAAGTCAAAGCAAGACATATGAAAGAAAGAAAACGTTCATATAGAACTGCTTGTATGTTGGTCACAAAGGCAAAGCAAAACCCCCACATGACAGCAAAGGATCTACAGGAAGATTTAGCCAACACAGGAGTGGTCGCTTTGCATGTTCTGCATGGAAGAGTCATCAGAAGTAAACCTTATCACCTCAACATCTGAAAGTCTGCATGCAAAACAACATCTAGCCAAGAGGCATTTTGAAAGTGCTGTAAACAGATTAAGTAAAAGCTGAACTACTTGCAACAATCACCAGATTAGTGTATGGCAAAGAAAGGAGCAGCATTTGATGAAAAGAACACCTTGCCAACAGTCACGCATAGAGACGGATCTATTATGCTTTGGGTTATGCGGTAGCCAGGGGCACAGGAAATGTATGAGTAGATGGAAGAAAGGATTCCACTGATTTTCAGCCAATTTGAGAAGTAAATGTGACAGACAGTCAAGAAACTGACGGTGAAAGGAGGCTGCCTTCTATGACAGGATAATGATCCAAAACATACACCAAAATCCACCATGTGCTATGTCAAGAAATGGAAGCTGAAGCTTTTGAAATGGCCCTGAAAATCTGTGGGTAGATCTTACAACATGTTGTGCATGCAAGATAAAAAAGGATACTGCGTTCTGCAAGGAAGAGTGGTTGAACATTCCTAAAACAAGGACTCCCAGCTGTTTGCAAAAAGCATTTGCAAGCTGTGCAATGCAAACCTTTAAAGAGTCAAGGAGACTAATTGTTCAAACCATTTGTTCAACAAAGATAAGGCACTGCAGAATGTTGCATATGTTGCTTGTTAAAAGAGATAACAGTGCTTTAGACAATCAGACCACATTTCCAGCAGAAGTCCAGATGGATCCCAACTGTTCCTTATATGCAAAAGCTCATAGATTCTAGTAATGCTTACATAAACAAAAGTAAACAAGAAAGCAAGAATAAGGGAATATATCTAAACCCAGCCTTTCCTTAGTCTAACAATTAAAGAGAGTAAGCTGCATCTGCTGAGGGAAGTCGTTTTCCTCCACCCCGTCATGTTCTCGTGTTCGTCATGCTGTGCCTGATAAACGCAGGAAGAGGGGCTGTAATAAAGTCAAGAGAAATGAAGCTACTGTGCAGGATTTATTTATTTGATTTCTTTGGTCTCATTAGTAGGGGTTCACGGCCATTTTCGCTGATTAGGCCTCATTAAGAGCTGATGCTGAGAGAGATTTAAGAGATTATGGCAGTGGATAAAACAGCTGTAGGTAGCACTCGGCACACACTCCCCCAGTGGGCTCTTTACTGGATTATGCAGCCCTGGGTGATGATTTTTCTCTTGCATTGTATGGCACAGTTGCAGGACTTTGACCGATAGAGCTTTCATAAAAAGATGCTCAGTAGGCCTGGAACATCTGAATGCTTTGGAAGAGCAGAGGTGGTAACAAGTCACTAAGTTCCAAGTAACAAGTCTCAAGTCTTGACGCTCAAGTCCCAAGTCAACTCAAGTCAAGTCCCGTGTCTCAAGTCGAGTCTCATATCAATAGTCCTAATCTTCAAGTCCTTCAAGTCCTTCAAGTCAATGTTAACAGAGCTGTGGCCTTTTATTGACAGCATGTTAGCAGTTTGTGGCTGTATTTATTTTTGTTATTATTGTAAATTTTTTAAGCTTGCAGCTTAAATATAAAATCCATGGTACACAGGTAACCATGACAGACATACTGGTACACACAAAGTGTCACAACTGGCCCCTCCCAGTCCTCCATGTGATTGTGTTTAACTCTGGTCTTGTCCTTGTTTTGATTCTTCCCTGTTCTGCCCCCTTGTTTCTAGACTCTGCCCTTAATTGTTTTCACCGGTGTCTTGTTAACCCTCCCTATTCTTGTATTTAAGCCTTGTGTTTTCCCTTGTTAGTGGCTGGTCTTTGTATGGTGTTTGTTCTTCTGGCCTCTGTTGTATGTCTAGTCTGTGTTCCTTTTTGTGATGTCTGTCCCTCCATCTCTCCATGTTGGCTCTTTGACCCTGGACTGTTTAGACCCTGATTATGGATTTGCCCCTAATAAATCTTGCTTCTCTCAGCTTATGAGTCTGCCTCATCATTGCTCCGCCGCATTACACAAAGAGTAATGCAACTACACATGAAAGGAATTTTAAAAGTACTATTGAATATATATATTTGAAGGTAATTTTTGATGGTTTTTGGGAACATTAATGGTAAATGTTTGAAGTAAAGTTTACTTTTTTCACCAGTTCCACCTTAAATAGTGCAGCACTTACATTCCTGTGCCTGCAATTTAAGATGGAATTGCAAATTCCCATATGAAGCTGGCAAATAACAACTCAACTTCAGCCTCGTGGTGAACGTTACGCTTGTTTTACCTGTGGAAGCTGTTAAAATCAGTCAAACAGATAGAACTGTTTCTTTTGTTTTGCTGCCATGAAGAAAACTGTCAGTTTGCCTGGTGAGTTTCTGCAGTAAAACTGGAGTTTAAGTGCTGAGCGAGGGCGCATTGATGCTGTTGACGCTTCGCTTGTTTCCAGCTTATGGAGGCAAACCTGAACTCTTAACGCTTCTTTTGTCTTCCGAAATAAAATAAGCTGAGCATAAACACAGTGACAGACAGCGCTGCTGTTTACTCAGTTTACTACAGTTTTCTTTCTGCGTAGAGGCCCGTCTGCAGACTCCACATTTCTGCCACTTTGAGTCTCGAGTCCTTCCAAGTCATTATGCTCAAGTTCGAGTCAGAGTTTGAGTCATTGGTGTTCAAGTCAAAATCGAGTCCCAAGTCTTTGTCGATTTTCTCGAGACGAGTCTAAACTTATCATATTTGTGACTCGAGTCGGACTCGAATCCAAGTCATATGACTCGAGTTCACACCTCTGTGAAAGAGCATAAAACCACTATAGATAGCTTTGCATGTAATATGGACTAATTAACTGGTTTAGGAAGGATACTATGAAGGAATGACCTCCACCCCCCACTCACTGGCCACTAAGCGAGCCTAACTTATCTAACTTATAGGTCCATTTTATACATGTACAGTTACAGACTACATAATTTATCAGCCCCACTCATCAATGGTCTGTTTCTGACCACAGGGATGCCACTGACCAGATATTATGTGGGTAGTAGTTCTTGCTCAGCACAGATATAATAGTGTGTGGCGCTGGTACAGTCTTAGAAAGATGGTTCTTCAAGGGTTCTTTGGTAAAAAACAATGGTTCACTCTAGAATCATGAACTCTTAAAGAACGTTTTGCAAGCTTAAATGGTTCTTCACTTGGTAAAATGGTTCTTCACATTGATGGAGAACATCATACTTAACATAACATTAGAAGAACCCTTTTTGGTGCTATATAGAACCATATAACAACACTTTCTCCAACCTGAAGAACAATCTCACCATGCAAAGAACCATTTAAGCATGCAAATGGTTCTTTGGGTGTTCATAGTTCTATACAGAACCATTGTCTTAACTAAAAAACCATGAAGAACCATCGTTTTAAGAGTGTAAGAGTGTATCAGACTCAGCAACGTTGCTGATGTTTTTACGCATCAGTAGGTTGAGTGTGTATCACCACACATAGCCAAGAGTGGCCACTGAAACTGACCACTGATGAATGGCTACAGCATGGCTAACACAAGCTGGTCATCAGTAGACGTTCTGCTGTCTCTAACTGTTTACTATTAAGGTGGAGGTACAGGAGAAGAGGATGAGGGGTGTACAGGAAATTATGTCATCCTTCTGAGACAAAGCTCACCTTGGTCAGCTGGTACATGCTGTGTTCGTCCAAGCTGAGGTCATCAGGCAGTGCTGGAGAGGAGGATTTGTCTGAGAGTTGCTCAGATCTCAGGGACGCCTGCTCCAGCTCAGCCATATGGATCTGCTGTCAGGACAAACAAAACAGCATGTTAGCATTGTGACACACTAAGGACCGAAATTTGATATTATCTTTAGAGGTTTTAAAGTTATACACTGACCAGGCATAACATTCTGACCACCTCCTTGTTTCTACGCTCACTGTCCATTTTATCAGCTCCACTTACTGCATAGCTGCACTCTGTAGTTCTACAGTTACAGACTGTAGTCCATCTGTTTCTCTGATACTCTGTTACCCTGTTCTTCAGTGGTCAGGACCCCCATGGACCCTCACAAAGCAGGTGCTATTTGGGTGGTGGATCATTCTCAGCACTGCAGTAACACTGATGTGGTGTGTTAATGTGTGTTGTGCGGGTACGAGTGGATCAGACACAGCAGTGCTGCTGGAGCTTTTAAACACCGTGTCCACTCACTGTCCACTCTATTAGACACTCCTACCTTGTCGGTCCATCTTGTAGATGTAAAGTCAGAGACGACAGCTCATCTGCTGCTGCACACTTTGTGTTGGTCATCCTCGAGTCCTTCATCAGTGGTCACAGGACACTGTTGGATGGATATTTTAGGCTGGTGGACTGTTCTCAGTCCAGCAGCGACACTGAGGTGTTTAAAAACTCCAGCAGCACTGCTGTGTCTGATCCACTCAGACCAGCACAACACACACTAACACACCACCACCACGTCAGTGTTACTGCAGTGCTGAGAATGACCCACCACCCAAATAGTACCTGCTCTGTGAGGGTCCATGGGGGTCCTGACCACTGAAGAACAGGGTAACAGAGTATCAGAGAAACAGATGGACTACAGTCTGTAACTGTAGAACTACAGAGTGCAGCTATACAGTAAGTGGAGCTGATAAGATGGACAGTGAGCGTAGAAATGAGGAGGTGCTCATAATGTCATGCCTGATCGGTTTATATTTGCACTTAATGGAGATTTTTAATAATATGGCCAGTGGTTCCAAACTTTTGGACAGCAGCAGCAGCAGTTTTTTAGCACTGTTTCTAGCCTCTGATCTGGCAGCTGACTGGAGCTTTTCAGTCTGATATCCTAAACTTCAGGGGAAGATAGACAGAGCAGTTTGTGGTTCAGATAGAGAACAGAATGAGAAAAAAGGGCCTATCTCTGAAATCTGAGTAATAAGAGCAACTGACAGAGAGAGAGAGAAAGAAAGAGAGAAAGAAAGAAAGAAAGAGAGAAAGAAAGAAAGAAAGAAAGAGAGAAAGAGAGCATGGAGACACTTCATAAATCAGTGTTGGATGGAGAGCCGGGAGAAGAGAGAAAGAGCAGATTGATGGGCCGACACCGTCTGCAGACAGGCAGAAAGAAGGAGTGACAGGTGAGGAGGTTATTGCTTGAATTGCTTATTTCCCCAACCATCCCTGTCCTGTCTGTCATAGTGATGGACGCAACTGCAGGGGACTGAATGTATGCATTAGGGGGGCCATTCTGTACATATATATACATATAGCTTTTCACTTAACTGTGGAGGACCTGCTGAAACAATTTCAAGTGGAAATCCACCATCATTTTCCCAAATATTTGCAAAATTATATCACTAGGAAGTAAACTAAGTAAACCAAGTCATTCCGAACAGTCTGAAGAGCCTTTCTGGAGAAACCGGCCAAATCGGAATCGGTCAGAGTGCGTACACAGTGGTCGTGATAGGAACCAGGCATCCAATGTGTTTAACTCCTTCACAGAAGGTTATTTATGGTTATAAACATGTTACAAAGAGGTTGTCTAAAGCCTGAGACAATGTTTTATCATAGTTTTGAGAAGGTTCCATGGTGGAGGAGTACATGCAGGGTGCTATGAGGCAAAATAGTAGCCTTATGAAACAGCAACCTACAGTAAAATATTACCAGAACCATCTTTCTTTAAGAGTTTGTTCCTACGTATAATAAACGTTACTGTAGTAGTCTGTGGAGGTATACTGGCCACTTTATTAGAAACCCAGAGTGTGCAATCTATCCGTTGATGCGTGCTGATAATCCTCTAGTCCTTCATCAATGGTCAGTTTCTGACCACAGAGCCACTCTTGGCTGGACATTTTTGAGGGGTGGACCATTTTTAATGTGAGTCCATATTCACAATGCTACTACCTTGTCAGGGTATCTGAGAAAGCACCGCCACCCAAATAATATCTGGACAAACGTGGTCCTGTGGTCAGAAACTGATGAATGATGAATAAGGTGAGGGGCTAATAAGCTGTGTTGTAAAAGATGGACTAAAGCAGTGGTTACCAACCCTGGCACTAGGTAACAGTCTGTAAACATACACCTACACAGGTATTTGATATTAGGAAGGTGGAGCCCATAAATGGTCAGTGAAGCACAATGTAGGTGTTTCTAATAAAGTGTGCATCTAGCCTGTACCTCTTGAGGATGACTCTTGCAGTCTTTGCACACCGGAGGGGAGGAGTAGTGGTGAAAGACGGAGCCCGACAGGTTGTCAATCAACAGCATCTCCCCCTCAAAAGAGTCTTTGATGAGCAGAGAGACGCTGTCCAGCCACAGGTTCTCCTGGGACACAAGTATACATCATGCTACAGTCAATACCAGTCATGTCACTTTGTTGTAAAACAGACAGGCAGCCTCGCCGTGTGGGATCTCTGAGCACAAATAGAGCACGCCTTGTGTTTGAGAGCAACAAAACTGAATGTATATTGAAAATATTTACAATAAAATATATTTTTATATTATATTTTATGGAATATATTGACTATTAGGGATGCACATAGTCATTAGGTTTGATTCATCATCAACTAACAAGCCTAAAATCAAGGATGCAACTTCTTCAAAATATACAAAACAGAGAGTTCTGGTTCTGAAATCTGATTGGCTTAGTCTCTGTGATGAATAGAGGCAGGATACAGGCGTGAAGTGGCTTTATTATAGGCAATCTAAGACTCGTAGTCACCACAGGCAGAGGTCAACATACATGCAGCATGTACTTATACACAGGAGATAATGAGTCCATAACAAGCTACAGGTGAATGTGATAATAAGTGGGCGGAGCCAAGTTTCAATCCATTGTAAAATGTTTGAAATATGCACCAAGATATTAAGCAGTGTTCCTTGTATGGACTGTAGAACATAGGACTGATATTAAACATACCCTATGTGAGAACCTGGTAACCAAAAAAGCTAAAAAAAATAAAAAAGGTGATAATATTACTAGAATACATAATGATGGATTACTGAAGGCTCTATATTCTAAAGGTCTAAAGATATATTCACAACTACCCCAAATAAAAAAAGCATAAAAAATACAATGACTAGCAGGAATAGCTTTAGCTCAGAAGCTCTCGAAAGCTGTGAAGTTCTCACACTACCATGCATCATGCTCTCTCTCACAGAACATGGATGAACTTGTATGTCTTATTGCTCGCAGATGTCTGATTTTCAGTTAATGGTTAATCCGTTAATCATTTATATCCCTAATAACAATATGTATCTACATATTTAATTTTTATAGGTGTGTAGTGTTCACTATTATGTTCATATACATTAAAAGTGCATATGCAGATATAGTAAATTGCATCTTCTAAGCAACTGCATTGGATTAAAAAGTATACACTTATATGTCAATTGACAGCAAACTTCATAGACACACATACCGCATACATACACACACTTACTATATAGTGTCCAAATACTTTTACACACTGTAGTTTTACAGCTTGTAGATCCACTCAGAAAAACATGCATTAGGTAAACACTCCAACTTAAAGGCAAACTCTGAATATTGTTGGAGAAGCCTGTTAACCTGTAATTGAGAAATGTAATTCTTATGAATGCTATATATGTATACTTCATATACATATAATTACAGATGCCTATGCATTCTTTATTCTCTGCTGCTCTTCACTGAATGGTCAGTTAAAAACCTTTTTTTTAAAAATAATAACATGAATACACAATTTATAGTTCAGATATTGATGTACCTGAACAAGTCAAATGAAAGAGCAAAGTGTTTCCCTATTTGCAGTTTATTAACTATCATTAATACATTTGCACTGTAAGTGATATTTCTTGTAAGTGAGATCTCTGCTAAATGGTAAAATGCTAATTTTGGTAAGACTTTACTTGAAATTCGTCTACATAACACATTCATAGTATCTTACATAAACACTTCATAATATGCTCATGAATGTTTAAATCAACATTCATAAAGTATATGTTTTACATGACATTCATTCGGACTTCTATGTCATTTTACTCACACGTGTATTTTCAGAAAGAAAAGTCCGCGTTTGTATTTTGAAAAGGTATTTTATTTTCAGTGACACTTGGCCACTTGGACAGAAAGTGCTTTGAGATTTTTCTTGGCTAGACTTTCGACTTTCTTTTAATGACTATTTTTTATTTATTTATTTATTTATTTTATAAACCATTTGTTTATTGTTTGTTTTGCACAATTCTCTCTCCAATTTACATTTTATGGCTTTTTTTAAATAAAAAAAACATTTTACAAACTTTTATTTTGAAAAACATGCGATGATCATGCGATCATATGACATAGCAAAATGACAGAGTAGTCCATAACAATCACGCCACACAAAGCATGTATGCTTTATGAATGTTCACTTAAACATTCATGAAGACGTTATGAAGTGTTTTTGCAAGGTGTTATGGACGTGTTATGTAGAAACCCTTCAAGTAAAGTGTTACCCTAATTTTCATGTCAAGAAATGACCATTTTTGTTCCACCATAGTTTTCATTACAAGATTACTGAAGTTGAATGTGGTAGGGTGAAAGATTTTATACCTGTGCATGACAGCCTACTTTTAGATGGCCAAAAAATGATTATAAAGCTTTTACAGTGGATATGTATCAGCCAGTACTTTAACTACTGGTATAGGTATCAGAAAAGAAAGCGGTATCACGCCACCTGTAGGCCGTATTCAATGTTTTACACAAACTGCATAGAGTTACTTACTTAAACATTCAACCTGCAGAAGAGAATTGATGTACACAGTCAACTTTCTTTTTAAAACTCACTTCTTAGGCTCTTAAAGCCAGGGTTTATTCACATAGCAGAAAATAAAGCGATACAAATGGCCAGCAAAGGCCTTCGTTGTGTAACTGGGCAATTTTCAGTACCCACATTTCAGGGCTCAATTTAATTCACAATCTGGTGGCAATTTTTATTTCCCCAGGTAGTTTTGCTTATTGCCTCAATGGCGCCTCATTAAAGGAACAGAGCAGTCTGCTCTTGATTTCTTCATTCCAATAAACAATTACATGGAAATGAGTAATTTAAGCAGGATTGTAAAGTGATCAAGCCAACTGCATTATCTAAGGGTGACATTGTCCACAAACTCACATAGAAACTTACTGGTCATTAGGGAATTTACAGGCCAGTTATAGCCACTTTATATGTATAATAACAAAGCTTGTAATGACTTGTTTCTCAGTACTGTGTAACAGGTTCAGTGCTGGTCAGATGCCTCAGAACACTGATTTCTGCCCACTGCAGACTTTTCTCTGTGATTTTGATAAGTATTATCCTAATTTTGGGTTGCTTCATATGTGGAATCATAGTTTGACTTCTAGTTCTAAGAATCCAGATGTTAATTTCTATAGTCAGACATGCAACCTCATTCGGCATAAGAAAGATGGGCGTAAGGGGGTCTCATCCCCAGGAGAAAATTAAACTGATTTTCAAATAAAAACTAAACATTGTTGTTCACCCTGACACTAAAATACAGGAAAATGCAATAAGAAACATTTTCAGGATTCCATTTTAGCATATTTTTGAAAAATATTAACATACCAAGGTGAGGTCAATTTATACACAGTTTGGCAGCTATCTTCATAAACAGTCTTTATGGAGGTTATTTCAAAACTCAGCAACAGCCCATCACTTCTTTTGTATCTGTCAAAGGGCCTATTATGACCTATTAGCTATCGTGCTTGGACCCCACTAATTGCAACTTGACAGAATATCTGATGACCCTTAGCAAATTCAGAATCAGAATCAGAATCCTTTATTGATCCCAGAGGGAAATTGCAGTTGTTACAGTTGCAACTATTTATGTAAAGAATAAACACTTTAATAATTTAAAACAAAGAGAAATTTGCAATATGTACACGAGATTTAAGTACTTAAGAATATAGTAAAGTGGCGGTGACTGTGATAATAAATATGAAACATCTAGTATAAAGCAGTTCAAATTATTTAAATGATTTAAATTATTGTCCCTCTGAGTTATTGTGCACATGTCTAACATAAACAATAACAATTTGTTAAATTGACTTGACATTTTAACATAACTGTAATCAAAAGTTAGTTAAACTGTAGAATTTCATTAAGTGCCCAACAACAATAAAAGACTTCCAAATAAATCTGCTGCAATAGCATCTAACAAAAAACAGAATATTAAGAACCTGTTTCAAAACTTCACAAAGGCACTGAAGATGTTATCTTAGTTCTGATTGGCTCATAGAAGTAAAATACTGCATGAACTTGCTGAATAATGACTGTGAACTGCTCCTAGCAATAACACAGCAGGATTTCTGACTCTTAAGGCCCGTACATGATGACGACTGCATTGGAAGGAATGCCAAGTTACAGTTTACTAAGTAAATTATTACTATTATACTATTAAACAACTATGATATACTTACAAACGTGACTATTATACATTGCTGAAAGCTATTTGTTATTCATTTATCTTAAAAGTTTATTTATAAAAGTTTTATCATCATTAAATAATAAAAAAATTGCAGCCTATAGTATTTAAAGCTCAAAACACTTTATTTTTATATAATGTACTAATATTCATGCAATGTAAATTGTGAGTAAAAGCTGAATTCTTGTACATTTTCACACTACAAACATGAGATTTATGGTAGATGAATATTGGCTCCAAATATTGGTTATCGGCATCCTTGATTTCTAATGATCAATATTGGTATCACCCTGAAAAAAGCATATTGCTTAATCCCTAGTTCTCATGATGTTTTCATAGATTTCTTTCCATTACTGAAGTACTGGATTACACTACTGTTTACGTCTGTTACTGCACAGAACACTGCTGTTTACGTCTGTTACTGCACAGAACACTGCTGTTTACGTCTGTTACTGCACAGAACACTGCTGTTTACGTCTGTTACTGCACTGAACACTACTGTTTACGTCTGTTACTGCACAGAACACTGCTGTTTACGTCTGTTACTGCACAGAACACTACTGTTTACGTCTGTTACTGCACAGAACACTGCTGTTTACGTCTGTTACTGCACAGAACACTACTGTTTACGTCTGTTACTGCACAGAACACTGCTGTTTACGTCTGTTACTGCACAGAACACTACTGTTTACGTCTGTTACTGCACAGAACACTGCTGTTTACGTCTGTTACTGCACAGAACACTGCTGTTTACGTCTGTTACTGCACAGAACACTGCTGTTTACGTCTGTTACTGCACAGAACACTGCTGTTTACGTCTGTTTAACTTGTCCTCAGGGCGCAGGTGGCAGGGTAGCCCACCGGGCTCCATTACTCTAAGCTAGTCGGCGTGTGTTGACTCTGAGTCGTGGTCTCTAAATGAGGCCTCCTGCCTGTTGCCCTGCGGCAAATCACAGCCCAACAAGTGGTGCAGACAGATGCCCCACTGCAAACGACAAGCTCCCACCTTCCCCTCTTTCATCTCCATTTGAATCAACTACAGCTGCAGATGCTGAGGATGTGGGATGATCAATTGCTACCATCACTCAGAATGACCTGTTTGCTTGATAGTAAACTGGAAAAAAAGGCTGTATTGGCATCTTAATACCAGTCAATGGCCCTTATTCCTCACAGTTGGAGGAAACAGTGCAGATTTGACCCTGAATGACGCATGAAAGAGTGACTCATCAAAGGAATGATGTTGAAACAAGCTGGGATCTGAGCACAGCTGATCATCAGCTTCAGTTTGTGGAATCAGGCCTCATTTACACATGGTTTGCAAAGGATACAACTCACTTTGCCCTCATTTGCATGGGATTTACATGAGGCATGCACAATTTCATGCAGAAGTTTTGATAGTCAATAAAAGGCAGTGCTCAGCATAATCAACTGCTTTCATCATAGGCAGAGCCTGGGAATGGACTGCGCCCCCTACTGGCCATATCTAAAGTAACTTTATGGTATTAATATTACAGTGATTTGGATAGTTTAATGATATAAATAGAGTTATTATATCTGTTTTCAAAGGACACAGCACAATTTGGCCTCATATGCTTGTTATTTACATGGAGCTTTTCCCAATTTATGTAGATGTGATAAGGCAAACAAAAGAAAATCCTTCAGCAGGCTCATGAGCCAACTGAGTCTGATGTCATTTTAAAGCAGTTAAAAACACAGGCACTGCTCACTGCTGCTCATCTCACTCTGACTGTCCTCACGTTATGCTGGTTGTCATGGTAACATCTACACTGCGTATAATTTTGGATTGGATTACTTGTCTTGTGCAAGTAAACAGAGATTTTCCGCCAGATTGTTCAGGACAGAGTGCACATAAACACCTCAGTCTTAATCTATACTTGGAATATATTCAATCAAACTGGCAAAAATCTTTGCATGTAAACACAGCCAAATATTTGCGTATGTTCATTTTACAATCTGTTTTGTCCATCTGCAATAATAAAGAATGAATACTTTTGAGACTGTTAAGATTTTTAGGAAATTATTCAACCTATTTCAAGGCATTACTTTATCCAGTAACATCATCTTAAGCTCGTTTTCTTCTCACAGCGTCTGACACCAAATGTATGACAGTACATGCTGACATGCTCACGTGAGCATTTCCAGAGGGTATCAGCATTCCTGTGTGCAGGGGGAGATTTAGGAAAATACTGGACTTGTGAACAACGTCTGAGTGAGTGAATTACAAGCTGTCCATCTACAAGAGAATGGATGAGATGAACTGTCTCAGCCTTTCAGATCCAGAGCATTCAGCAAATCGGCTTACTCTCCATCAGCATCACCTACAGGACAGCCCTGCGGAGAGTAAAGCAACAGCTGCTGAAGTGGTGCGCTCGTACAGTCAGTGTGCCAGCGGAGGGGGCGGAAGAGCCTCTGCATGCAAAATACAGTCCCTTATAAATATACATTGAACTGTAGCTGAACCCTCTCTGTCTCCTTCTCTCTCTCTCTCTCTCTCTCTCTCTCTCTCTCTCTCTCTCTCTCACAGTTAAATATAACCCCACTGCCTGGACAGGAGGATCATTCTGCTCCATGTTCTATTAATTAGCACTCACTGACAACACTGGTACTGACCTGACGGCGTTAAAGGGACAGGCCAGCGTTTATGAGCTGTGCTCTATCTACTGCATCTGAAGCCTGTGGAAAGCTGCCTGACCATCATCACACAGTACTGTGCAAAGATCAATGACCACCCTGCATTTATCGCCAAGTACAAGTTCTCAATTTGCCCAGTATTTAGTGCATCCACTCTTTACCGTTATTACAACGTCCATCCCGTTCAGGAGACTCTCAGCGCTCTAAGAATCTGCAGAAGAAGTTGGTTGATCTTCCCCTTTCTTTCCTCAGCCAGCGCTCCTGCACTCCTCTTTCCCCTCTTTCGCTCTTTATTTTCCCCTTTCTTTCCTCAGCCAGCGCTCCTGCACTCCTCTTTCCCCTCTTTCGCTCTTTATTTTCCCCTTTCTTTCCTCAGCTAGTGCTCCTGCACTCCTCTTTCCCCTCTTTCGCTCTTTATTTTCCCCTTTCTTTCCTCAGCCTGCGCTCCTGCACTCCTCTTTCCCCTCTTTCGCTCTTTATTTTCCCCTTTCTTTCCTCAGCCAGCGCTCCTGCACTCCTCTTTCCCCTCTTTCGCTCTTTATTTTCCCCTTTCTTTCCTCAGCCTGCGCTCCTGCACTCCTCTTTCCCCTCTTTCGCTCTTTATTTTCCCCTTTCTTTCCTCAGCCTGCACTCCTCTTTCCCCTCTTTCGCTCTTTATTTTCCCCTTTCTTTCCTCAGCCAGCGCTCCTGCACTCCTCTTTCCCCTCTTTCGCTCTTTATTTTCCCCTTTCTTTCCTCAGCCAGCGCTCCTGCACTCCTCTTTCCCCTCTTTCGCTCTTTATTTTCCCCTTTCTTTCCTCAGCCTGCACTCCTCTTTCCCCTCTTTCGCTCTTTATTTGCCCCTTTCTTTCCTCAGCCTACGCTCCTGCACTCCTCTTTCCCCTCTTTCGCTCTTTATTTTCCCCTTTCTTTCCTCAGCCTGCGCTCCTCTTTCCCCTCTTTCGCTCTTTATTTTCCCCTTTCTTTCTCAGCCAGCGCTCCTGCACTCCTCTTTCCCCTCTTTCGCTCTTTATTTTCCCCTTTCTTTCTCAGCCTGCGCTCCTGCACTCCTCTTTCCCCTCTTTCGCTCTTTATTTTCCCCTTTCTTTCTCAGCCAGCGCTCCTGCACTCCTCTTTCCCCTCTTTCGCTCTTTATTTTCCCCTTTCTTTCTCAGCCTGCGCTCCTGCACTCCTCTTTCCCCTCTTTTGCTCTTTATTTTCCCCTTTCTTTCCTCAGCCTGCGCTCCTGCACTCCTCTTTCCCCTCTTTCGCTCTTTATTTTCCCCTTTCTTTCCTCAGCCTGCGCTCCTGCACTCCTCTTTCCCCTCTTTCGCTCTTTATTTTCCCCTTTCTTTCCTCAGCCTGCGCTCCTGCACTCCTCTTTCCCCTCTTTCGCTCTTTATTTTCCCCTTTCTTTCCTCAGCCAGCGCTCCTGCACTCCTCTTTCCCCTCTTTCGCTCTTTATTTTCCCCTTTCTTTCTCAGCCTGCGCTCCTGCACTCCTCTTTCCCCTCTTTCGCTCTTTATTTTCCCCTTTCTTTCCTCAGCCTGCACTCCTCTTTCCCCTCTTTCGCTCTTTATTTTCCCCTTTCTTTCTCAGCCAGCGCTCCTGCACTCCTCTTTCCCCTCTTTCGCTCTTTATTTTCCCCTTTCTTTCTCAGCCTGCGCTCCTGCACTCCTCTTTCCCCTCTTTCGCTCTTTATTTTCCCCTTTCTTTCTCAGCCAGCGCTCCTGCACTCCTCTTTCCCCTCTTTCGCTCTTTATTTTCCCCTTTCTTTCTCAGCCTGCGCTCCTGCACTCCTCTTTCCCCTCTTTTGCTCTTTATTTTCCCCTTTCTTTCCTCAGCCTGCGCTCCTGCACTCCTCTTTCCCCTCTTTCGCTCTTTATTTTCCCCTTTCTTTCTCAGCCTGCGCTCCTGCACTCCTCTTTCCCCTCTTTCGCTCTTTATTTTCCCCTTTCTTTCCTCAGCCTGCGCTCCTGCACTCCTCTTTCCCCTCTTTCGCTCTTTATTTTCCCCTTTCTTTCTCAGCCAGCGCTCCTGCACTCCTCTTTCCCCTCTTTCACTCTTTATTTGCCCCTTTCTTTCCTCAGCCTGCACTCCTGCACTCCTCTTTCCCCTCTTTCGCTCTTTATTTTCCCCTTTCTTTCCTCAGCCTGCGCTCCTGCACTCCTCTTTCCCCTCTTTCGCTCTTTATTTGCCCCTTTCTTTCCTCAGCCTACGCTCCTGCACTCCTCTTTCCCCTCTTTCGCTCTTTATTTGCCCCTTTCTTTCTCAGCCTGCGCTCCTGCACTCCTCTTTCCCCTCTTTCGCTCTTTATTTTTCCCTTTCTTTCTCAGCCAGCGCTCCTGCACTCCTCTTTCCCCTCTTTCGCTCTTTATTTTCCCCTTTCTTTCCTCAGCCTGCGCTCCTGCACTCCTCTTTCCCCTCTTTCGCTCTTTATTTGCCCCTTTCTTTCCTCAGCCTACGCTCCTGCACTCCTCTTTCCCCTCTTTCGCTCTTTATTTTCCCCTTTCTTTCCTCAGCCTGCGCTCCTGCACTCCTCTTTCCCCTCTTTCGCTCTTTATTTTCCCCTTTCTTTCCTCAGCCTGCGCTCCTGCACTCCTCTTTCCCCTCTTTCGCTCTTTATTTTCCCCTTTCTTTCTCAGCCTGCGCTCCTGCACTCCTCTTTCCCCTCTTTCGCTCTTTATTTTCCCCTTTCTTTCCTCAGCCTGCGCTCCTGCACTCCTCTTTCCCCTCTTTCGCTCTTTATTTTCCCCTTTCTTTCCTCAGCCAGCGCTCCTGCACTCCTCTTTCCCCTCTTTCGCTCTTTATTTTCCCCTTTCTTTCTCAGCCTGCGCTCCTGCACTCCTCTTTCCCCTCTTTTGCTCTTTATTTTCCCCTTTCTTTCCTCAGCTTGCGCTCCTGCACTCCTCTTTCCCCTCTTTCGCTCTTTATTTTCCCCTTTCTTTCTCAGCCTGCGCTCCTGCACTCCTCTTTCCCCTCTTTCGCTCTTTATTTTCCCCTTTCTTTCCTCAGCCTGCACTCCTCTTTCCCCTCTTTTGCTCTTTATTTTCCCCTTTCTTTCCTCAGCCAGCGCTCCTGCACTCCTCTTTCCCCTCTTTCGCTCTTTATTTTCCCCTTTCTTTCCTCAGCCAGCGCTCCTGCACTCCTCTTTCCCCTCTTTCGCTCTTTATTTTCCCCTTTCTTTCCTCAGCCAGCGCTCCTGCACTCCTCTTTCCCCTCTTTCGCTCTTTATTTTCCCCTTTCTTTCTCAGCCAGCGCTCCTGCAATCCTCTTTCCCCTCTTTCGCTCTTTATTTGCCCCTTTCTTTCTCAGCCAGCGCTCCTGCACTCCTCTTTCCCCTCTTTCGCTCTTTATTTTCCCCTTTCTTTCTCAGCCTGCGCTCCTGCACTCCTCTTTCTATCGTTTTTTGACTCTTTTACTATTTCGTTCCTCAGCTATCTCTCCTTCTACCCCTTTTCTCTCATTATTTCACTCTGTTTCACTCCTTTCCACAGCTACCTTTCCTACACTCCTTTTTCTCCTTGTTCCCACTTTATTTCACTCTTTTTCTCTTTCTTTCCTCATGTAGCTCTCCTGCACTCCTCCATCCTCTCGATCTCTGTTTATTTCACTCTTTCTCTCTTTCCTCAGCCAGCTCTCCTGCACTCCTCCATCTCCTCTTTTTCTCTTTATTTCACCCCTTCTTGCTCAGCTAGCTCACTTGCACTCCTCTTTCTGTCGTTATTTCACTTTCACTCTTTCATTCCTCAGCTATCTCTCCTTCTACCCCCTTTCTCTCGTTATTTGGCTCTTTTTCACTCCTTTCCACAGCTAGCTCTCTTGCACTCCTTTTTTTCTCTCTCTATTTCACTCTTTTTCTTTCCTCATGCAGCTCTCCTGCACTCCTCCTTTGTCTCGTTCTTAACTCTCTTTCTCTTTCTTTCCTCAGCTAGCTCTCCTGCACTCCTCTTTATCCTCTTATTTCACTCATTCTTTCCTCAGCCTGCTCTCCTGCACTCCTCCTTTTCCTCTTATTTCACTCATTCTTTCCTCAGCTTCGCTCCCCTGCACTCCTCCTTTTCCTCTTATTTCACTCATTCTTTCCTCAGCTTCGCTCCCCTGCACTCCTCCTTTTCCTCTTATTTCACTCATTCTTTCCTCAGCTTCGCTCTCCTGCACTCCTCCTTTTCCTCTTATTTCACTCATTCTTTCCTCAGCTTCGCTCTCCTGCACTCCTCCTTTTCCTCTTATTTCACTCATTCTTTCCTCAGCTTCGCTCTCCTGCACTCCTCCTTTTCCTCTTATTTCACTCATTCTTTCCTCAGCTTCGCTCTCCTGCACTCCTCCTTTTCCTCTTATTTCACTCATTCTTTCCTCAGCTTCGCTCTCCTGCACTCCTCTTTCTCCTCTTATTTCACTCATTCTTTCCTCAGCCTGCTCTCCTGCACTCCTCCTTTTCCTCTTATTTCACTCATTCTTTCCTCAGCTTCGCTCTCCTGCACTCCTCCTTTTCCTCTTATTTCACTCATTCTTTCCTCAGCTTCGCTCCCCTGCACTCCTCCTTTTCCTCTTATTTCACTCATTCTTTCCTCAGCTTCGCTCCCCTGCACTCCTCCTTTTCCTCTTATTTCACTCATTCTTTCCTCAGCTTCGCTCTCCTGCACTCCTCCTTTTCCTCTTATTTCACTCATTCTTTCCTCAGCTTCGCTCCCCTGCACTCCTCCTTTTCCTCTTATTTCACTCATTCTTTCCTCAGCTTCGCTCCCCTGCACTCCTCCTTTTCCTCTTATTTCACTCATTCTTTCCTCAGCTTCGCTCCCCTGCACTCCTCCTTTTCCTCTTATTTCACTCATTCTTTCCTCAGCTTCGCTCCCCTGCACTCCTCCTTTTCCTCTTATTTCACTCATTCTTTCCTCAGCTTCGCTCCCCTGCACTCCTCCTTTTCCTCTTATTTCACTCATTCTTTCCTCAGCTAGCTCTCCTGCACTCCTCCTTTTCCTCTTATTTCACTCATTCTTTCCTCAGCTAGCTCTCCTGCACTCCTCCTTTTCCTCTTATTTCACTCATTCTTTCCTCAGCTTCGCTCCCCTGCACTCCTCCTTTTCCTCTTATTTCACTCATTCTTTCCTCAGCTTCGCTCCCCTGCACTCCTCCTTTTCCTCTTATTTGACTCATTCTTTCCTCAGCCTGCTCTCCTGCACTCCTCCTTTTCCTCTTATTTCACTCATTCTTTCCTCAGCCTGCTCTCCTGCACTCCTCCTTTTCCTCTTATTTCACTCATTCTTTCCTCAGCTAGCTCTCCTGCACTCCTCTTTCTCCTCTTATTTCACTCATTCTTTCCTCAGCCTGCTCTCCTGCACTCCTCCTTTTCCTCTTATTTCACTCATTCTTTCTTCAGCCTGCTCTCCTGCACTCCTTTCTCTCCTTATTTTACCCTTTCTTTCCACAGCTAGCTATCCTACACTCCTGTTTCTCCTTTTCTTTCTTTGACACTCTTACACTCGTTCTCATCTAAGCTAGCTCTATTTCTCATTCTATCCCTTTTTCTCCCTCTTTTTTACATCCTCTTATGCTCTTTCTCTCCTCTGCTAACTCTCTCTCTCTCTTTATCTCTCTCTCTCTCTCTCTCTCTCTCCCCTCCTCAGCACAGTAAAAAAGCCTCACTCGCTCGTGTGCTGACTCGGCTGTCGTTGCAAGTCAAACCTTCACCGAGAAGCTGCTATGGATGCCGTTCTTTCCTCTTTTCTTTTGTGCTGACTCCCCAGCTCTGTCCATCCCTCAAAGCCTTGCCTCATCCACTCTCTCCAAGAAAACCCGTTTCTCACACTTTTTCACACCTGTCCCTCACTCACACGCTCTGTTCCATCTCCGGGCCCCCAGAGCCTGCAGCTGCTGATAAGCCTCGCGCTGTCTAGTGAGCGGAGCTATTCCTGTTCCTCTGTGCGCGCCTACCTGTCCGTCTGCCTGAGCCCCCCGAACGAGTGCGGAACAGTTCTTTTCTGTAGGGACTGGTCTTCTGAGAACCGTGTCTGAATGACAAAGATGGGTTGAAGGCCATCTGTGTCGCTCCATCTGCTCTGGACTGTTCTCACTGTTTGCTTTACAGATTTACTGATTAGCACTGATCTGCTGTAACAGTGTATAAAGCAGTGCGCTCGTGTAATGAAGTACACACTCTAAAAAGATGGTTCTTCCAGGGTTCTTTAGATGTAGCTGTTCTATATTTTCCATTTCATTTCAAATTTTCTTTGCATGGCAAAATGGTTTTTTAGATTGATTTTATTTTTCAAAATGGTTCTATATAGAATCTATATATATATGTGTGTATATATATATATTAAATGGCACCAAAAAGGTTTTGCTACTATTACTGTTCTACTATAAATTATTCAGAATCTGCTACGAAATATTCAGTAACTACTATGAATTATTCAGAATCTACTATGAATTATTCAGTAACTACTATGAATTATTCAGTAACTACTATGAATTATTCAGAATCTACTATGAATTATTCAGTAACTACTATGAATTATTCAATAACTACTATGAAATATTCAGTAACTACTATGAATTATTCAGTATCGACTATGAATTATTCAGAATCTACTATGAATTATTCCGTATCTACTACGAATGATTCAGTATCTACTATGAATTATTCAGTAACTACTATGAATTATTCAGTATCGACTATGAATTATTCAGTAACTACTATGAATTATTCAGTATCTACTATGAATTATTCAGTAACTACTATGAATTATTCAGTATCTACTATGAATTATTCAGTATCTATTATGAATTATTCTGTATCTACTATGAATTATTCAGTAACTACTATGAATTATTCAGTATCTACTATGAATTATTCAGTAACTACTATGAATTATTCAGTATCTACTATGAATTATTCTGTATCTACTATGAATTATTCAGTAACTACTGTATGTGTTTGTTTCATTTTACTACATTTGTGTAAAAATACACACACACACACACACACACACACACACATATATATATATATATATATATATATATATACCCACAATGTGAATTCAAGTAGATCTAGTCCCAATTTCTATATTTTCATAAATATTTATAAATATACAAACGTTTAGATACTGTCAACAGCCAGTGCATTGGTACATTGCTAAATTTCAATGCTGGATTCTAATTTCCACCTCAGTTAAAAGCACGTCCATTCTGTTATCTCTTCTTATACGATGCTCTTCTGTATGAATTTTGGATTTGTATGTTAGATCTTGACTTTCCTGGGCTAGTTCACACACACACACACACACACACACACCTACACACACACACACACACCTACACACACACACACACACACACACACACACACACACACACACACACACCTACACACACACACACACCTACACACACACACACACACACATGCACACACAGGTGGCAAGTAAACGCAGAGCCAGCTTCACTGCAGGCCCATCCGCTCTGCACTCTGCAGAATTCCTCAGCATCAGATCAGTGCCAGCCCCCGCCTTTCTTCTGTTCTCACTTACATAACCTGCCTGCACCAGCTAAAAATGGACAAGTAAAAACAATTATAGCTTCAGTTATGCAGAGCCTGCCTGACAGTGACTCATCGCAAATGTGTGCACTGCAATATTTGTGATCACTTCTGTTTTTAGCATCATGGTAATCTATCTGTGTGGGTGTGCAGGCTTTCGTTTCCTGCCTGGGTTTGTATCGATGCCTTCAGTTTGGCGGGTCAACGTGCGATCCCGAACTTAATTAAAAAGGTGATTAATGGCGGCTCTGTGTGTTTGCATGTCTCTGTGCTACACCAGATGACACAGAAGTGTTGCCATGGTGACAGAAGTCAACCCGATGCGAGACCCAAGGCATCGTAATCGAAATGTCTCCCTGGTTCTCCAACAAATGATCCCGTTTGTCCGTTTGTCCTTTTACCAGACCTAATTCACACTTCAGCAACAGAAACAAAGGTCACACAGCAAAGCAAGCAGGTCTTGGAGAAGTACTGCCAGAGGAGCATTACAGACACCTCTAAAGACCATCCATCCATCCATCCATCCGTCCATCCATCCATCTGTCCATTATCTCAACAATCGCTATTTATCATCAATCCATTAGTCATCAATCCATTAATCGTTCAGCCAATCTTTCATTCCAATTGTCCCTATTCTCTCATCCACCCATCCATCCATCATCCATCTGTCCATTGACTCAACAATCGCTATTTATCATCAATCCACCATTCATCAATCCGTTAATCGTTCAGCCAATCTTTCATTCCAATTTTCCCTATTCTCTCATCCATCCATCCATCATCATCCATTTATCCACCCATCCACTCAACAGTCCCTATTCATCCAATAGTCCATTCATCCACCTATTCATCCACCCGTCCATTCAACCATACATTTCAGCTATAGTCTATAATCACTTATGCATCCTTTCACTTCAGCAGTCATTTCATGTATTCTTTCATTCGTCCACCCAACCATTCATCTAATAGTGATTCTTCACTAATATGTCCGTCCTGTATACTGTTTATGTGTCCTACCTGGGCGGGGGAGTATAATTTTCGGGAGCCATTGGCCTCCTGTCTCGGCTGTGGGTTTGGGGAAAGGGGCTGAGCTCCGGAACCGACAGTCCTTCCTTGCTTTTCTCCTTTTTCTCCTCCACCTCCTGCTCTTCCACCTCCTCCACCTCCACTAACACCACCCATGCAACAGAGTGTGCCCTGTGCCAACTCCAGCTCAATCTCAGCATCCATCTCCGCCTCCTCTTGTGCCTCTTTGTTGGAGTCATCCAAGTGCTTCATCAGAACGGCCACCACCACGTTGATCAGGACGAACTGGGCCGTCAGGACGAAGCTTACGAAGTAGAGTGGCGAGATAAACTGCAGGCTGGGATTGCAGTTATATTCACCCGGAGGGCACTCACGTAGGGTGTCCTAGAAGAGACAAATTAAGGTTAAATATCTGCTTCGCAAATGCCAAACACTTTGCATCCCATCCAGTCTCAGCACGTGATGTACACATGGTATGTTGAGAGTGGTCACCCCTCAAAAATATCTAGCCAAGAGTGCCTCTATGGACAGAGGACGGCTAACTGAAATGACAGTCTGGTGGAGGGGTTTCTGATAAAGCGGCCAGTGAGGGTTATATTTTATAATATATATTTTATATACAGTACTGTGCAAGAGTCAGAGACCAGTCTTTCATTTATTGCCAAAAGCCAAGTGAAAAAATACGAATTTCCAAAACTGGAGTGCAAAAATGATTAAAAGCTACAGAGAAAATGGGCCTCCGAGCAACCACCTGGAAGAGCTGGTAGACACCAAAACTCTCCCCACCAGATAAAAAGTGCTTAAAGCTTCCATCTCTGAAAGAGAGGAGAACATCAAGCTGCTTCAGATCTGAAAACATCCACAGGTGTTTCTGTCCTTCCACTGTGAGAAGACCACTCAGCACTGTGAGTCTGAAAGGACATGTAGCTGATCAAGAAGAACCTCACTGAGAAAAGGAGACGGACACATCAAACAAAGAAGCTGAACGATGGACTGACTGCCCCAGAGTCCAGACCTCAACACCACTGAGTAGATTTGGATTACTTCAGAAAATGATCAACCATATGTTTATCAATAATGCATTCACATTAACGATTAATGTGACAAAGCACTGTTAACACATTTTCCTTGTTCGACCCTTCAACCCATAATAATAACAATACTGCAGGCTGAAGCCCCGCTGCAGCACACTGTATGTTGCTATAGATGTTATGGAATCGATTAATCTAACCCTCTAATTTAGCTTTAAAATTGCTTTAAAAGTGAAACTTTCAGCAACTTCAGCAGAGTATGCTGGAGAATCCTTGTAGAAGTATGGATCAATCAACAAGCAGCAAACTAACAAAAGTTCTCGTTGCCCTCGTTGGTGTAGTGTAGTGGTTAACACCTCTGCCTTCCACGCTGTAGACTGGGGTTCAATCCCTGACCAGGGCAAGCACCCTACACTATACCAATAAGAGTCCTTGGGCAAGACTCCTAACACCACCTTGGCCTACCTGTGTAAAATGACCAAATTGTAAGTCGCTCTGGATAAGAGCGTCAGCCAAATGCCGTAAATGAGAATAATCACTGTACCAAGAGTTTAGCTCCGCCCATTCATTCTGAAGTCATAAGGTGTGTTTTAGCTCGGACTGCTTTTAAACACAGAGAACTCAGAACAGAGCTTGTTTATATACACCAGTCTTAAAAGCACAGTAACAAAAACATCCTCTTTAATTTTAGGGCATGATCAAATGGTCATGTAACATGAATTTTGACTGTTTTGGGTATGCAAAACCACAAAAATGTCTTAAGCACACCTCAGGGGAATAAGAAAAATATGATAAAATAAGAAAAATATGGAATGTCGGCTATTTAACATTTTGTGAATAAAAATATCCAATCACACAAAATAAGGGACATTTGGAACCATGTCTGAATGGTACTGCATGTTACCAGGTCGACTGCTGGCTATGCAAATAAAATTGTTTACTCAAAACGACACAGGATGCATGTTTAAGAACCTCGTGCGGCTTCAACAAACAAAGCCAAAGCAGCATGGGGGCAGTGTTAGTGCGTCAGGCGGACTGTGTCCAGCCGCTGCTCATTAAAATGAAAGAATACACACCTTCGCTCTCATTAGTATGCACTCCGCTGCTTCCCACAACAGGATGGCGGTCTGGCTCTAATTCATTCTGTAGGTACATAAACATGCAACTCTTCCTCTCTTTCTCTCACCAGGAGCTGAGTGGCAGACAGATCTATAGTGGCCTATACAGGCTCCGCCCACATGTATTGTTTCATACCTATGGTTGTGAGGTTGGACGTGCTTTACAGAATGCTGCTAAAAATCCAATTCAATCTCCATTCAACATTTAGAAAACAATCATCACATACTTAAATGGTCACAGAAGAATATTAAATTAGCATTTTTGATATGCAAATGAGCTCAGGTCAAATATTATACATTCTCTTAAGAACCGTGAGATGTCTGAACTCGACCAGAAAGCAGTGCAGAGCAGCTAACATTTCTTACCTGCTTAATTCGAGGTAAGAAGCAAGCAAAGACTACTGCATCTAGCTAATGGTAGATAGTACAAAGCACAGCTATAGCACATAGGATGAGTCACTGATAAGCATCAAGCTCAAGCTCATTTTACACTGTACTTATAAAGATTTAATGGAATAGAATTCTCAAAATCCTTTAGGGAATTGATCAGGTTTGGCATTAGCTCACTGGCTCTTCACAAACTCATTGTGTCACTGTGTCCCAGCTAAAAGGTATGAGGTTAAATATGATGTGGCTAAGCTAATAGTGTTAGACAAAGAATACCTTCTTTATATGCACCTTTCTTGGCATGAATTTCAAACCTCAAGTCATCAACTATCACTTTGTGGTCTGGATTTAACATAATAGAGCAGCCATAAGATGCTGATTGGTCTTTTTCGCCTGTTGTGTCCAGCTGAGGTAGCCTTGTTTTTTAATTATTTTTCAGGTAGTGCCTGAATCTGTATATCACATTTGACTCTGTAACATCTCCAGCATTCTGGGAAGTGTTTAATATAGAACTAGCGCACTAGGAGGCTAAATACAGTGAGAGGCGACAAATCACTGAGACGTGAGTCCAGCGGACTAAAATTATCAGACCACTGCTGAGTTCTGCAAAAAGAGTAGACCATTCAGCCTGTAATTTTCTCGGAGGAGGAGAAATGACCACAGACACGGTCAATCCAGACAGAAATAAAGCCACAGAGTAGCACCTGTCGGGTTAACGTAGCATCTGTAGGTGCCACCTTGTTGATCAACAGCTCAGCTTCACTACTGAAAAGGCTCTTGATTTGGAAAATGTGGTTAAACTAATAGCTTCGCTTCTTGCAGCGACTAGGCTTCTGCCCACCACTGTGCATTTCAGCCTTGCACATCCTTCTAGCATCCCTCCCTCTCTCTCCTTCAGCGCTCCTCTCCCTGTCTCTGCCCCCTCTGTGTGTCTTATCATTTGGAATAAGAGAGCAGAAAAGAACAGTTGGCTTCAAACTCTCTGGCCATTTCTGTCCTCTTTCCTCCACTTTAATTTGACGGCGGTATGAGGGAGGAGGTGCTAGCTCAGCATCTCCTCAGCAGGGTAAAGAACACTCTGGTTAAATGAGGGAGGTAACAGCCACCGAAGCTTCCAGCAGAGAGCCGAGCCTGATGGAGGGTGACACTATACTCCATTAAGTACACGCACACAGTGCTTTATGGGTGACACAGGCCCGGCCGCAGCCTCCGTGGGCTAAAGTACCACCATCACACCTGCAAATCACAAGCCAAGGAGACCAGCAGACGGTCAAGCCTGCAATTATGTGGCAGTTTGTTCTCACTTTTAAAAAAAAAAAAATCAAGGTAAATTATTAAGTGACCCTTATTAGTCCCAGAACAGGGAAATTTCACCTCCACATTTAACCCATCCTTGAAGTGAAACACGACATACACACTAGTGAGTACACACACACACACACACACACACACACTAGGGGGCAGTGAGCACACTTGCCCGGAGCAGTGGGGGTTAGGTGTCTTGCTCAAGGACACTCAGTCACGTACAGTCAGCTCTGGGGATCAAACCCGGCAGCCTTCCGGTCACAGGGCTGGTTCCCTAACCTCCAGCCCACGACTGCCCCATTACTGGCTACTGAGTGCATTCCTTTCACAGTCATTCACTGTACCATGTTAACATTACATAACAACAAAATAGCAACTTCACACAGTCTGCACCACAAGATTACTAGCTGTGCTCTGCTGTACATTTACAATGATAAGCTATAATTAAAATACAGTAATATTCTGTATTTTAACCACTGTAAAAGTAATGCAACTCAGTAGTCAGCAATTTACTGTCATTTCACAGTGATTTTCACTGTAAATTTACAGATGAAATGACTAATCATTAGTTCTATAAGTTCCATAGTTATATTTTTAACATTTAAGAAGAAGCTGGGTTTTATCTGATAAATAACTGTGCACCTTTTTTCACCATTTCCTTATCATTTTCTTGCCAAGTAATAATGATGGTCACTTTACTGTAAGTGTTTGCTGGAACTAGGCCTCGTTCAGTGTCCTCGGATAATAACGCCGATTGACATGAAGCCTGATAATGATGCATCAAAAGTGACAATTGCCATTGTGGAAAGAGAACTTATACAGAACTTTGAACACATTGGAATATATAACATTGCATAATATATACATGCAATGTTGCATTCCCCATTACTGTAAAAACAATTGATTGTTATTGAGCATCAACAAGGTGTTAGACTACATTACAGCAACACTATCTCTGCTGTGACAAACCACTGAGGAGCATTCTAAGCAGCTTACACTGTAAAAAATAGTATTAAAGTAAATGAAAACATCTTAAATGTAGTCAGTATATCTAATATTTCTCACTATGAGAGGGTTGTAAGGATATTTTGAGATTATTGCATCAATTTCTAAACATTTTTACTTTTGTTGTTTATCTGTCAGTGGAATGAGACACTTTCACATGGCAGAACTACCTAAAACAAGAAATCAATTAAATAGTCTTGGACTATTACATGGATCAGTGAGAAATATTAGATAGACTGATTAGATATAAGATGTTTGTTGGGAATTTATATAATACCTTGCTTCCCACCAGCATCTGTAGCTGAATCAGCTTCAGACTGAGATCATATTTCAGAAAGAAACCTGTGGATTTTTTTCACTCCTTCCCTCACGAACATCGTTTACTGTAAAGCGAGCGTACCTTCATAATGCCGTTCCAGTTGTCTCCGGTGGACACCTGGAAGAGAGTGAGGAAGGCCATGCCGAAGTTCTCGAAAGTAGCGTGCCGGCTCATGCCCTCACACGGATAATCTTCATTACAAACTGCCACAGAGACGCACAGAGAGAGATGAGGATTGTTACTCTATGTGTTGGGGGGGAAAAATGGGTCAGCGTTTGACTTTTATTGTAAAAATGAAACCCTGAATAAGCAAGACATTCATTTGACTTGATTCAAACTTGTACCTTTAAGCCAAAGAACACCCTTCATTTTTAAATGTCCAGTCAAAGTTCTTCAAGTGTGTCCACTTTTATCTTTATTGTTACAGCTTCCATTTCGAGTGACTCAGATTCTCAAAGAAATCTGCACACCTCCCAAGTTCAGTCTTAGAAGTTGGTTTAGCATTTTCTGCTTCTCACCATCCAAATAATCCCAAACACATTCAGCGGTCAGTGATTCAGTTATTAGTTCAGCGACTTGTTTTTTTTTTTTTTTCTTTCTAAATATCCTTTCCTGAACGCTTTAAGTGCTGTTTATCTTGATGGGGACAGTTTTGGTGTCTACCAGGTCTTCCAGGTGGTTGTTAGATTTCCACAGAAATATTTAATAATTGTATAACTTGTCCTTAGTGGCCATTTGACTGGAAAGTAAATATATGAAGGGCGATTTCATTCTACATAAATCAAATAAAGGGAGATTCAGTCGAAAGAGGCCCTGAATATTCTGTAATAACTCTCTCTAGGATGAAGCAATCTGAACCAAACAATGCACAATGAGCTCCTCAGTATATAGAGCTTCGAACAAGCTGGGATGCCCCTGCGTTGGAGCGATGAGGTAGGTGCCAGACGG